>NC_058414.1:35872971-36172971 GCF_002201575.2 Neomonachus schauinslandi | reverse complement strand
CATAAATAAATTAGGAGTTGTCTTGATCCTTATCCTTTCTAGCACATCAGAACAACATTGGCCAATGAATCATAAAGGCAATAAAAATAAGTCAGTACCTGATATTATTATATTCACCCAAACAAAACTTTCCCAGGGTTCCAGGATTTACATTGTTAATTCATGAGTAGTCATAGGCTTACAAGTTTGCATAAACTGTTTCTCTTAACATTATTCAGGGAAAAATATTACTAATATTCCAAAAATGTTCCTCTCATTTTTAAGGGAATTTTTATTTTGTAATGTTATACATCAAATAAGTGGTTTATGGTTATGATTGTTAATGTAGCCCTCTTGTATCTACTTGGATATTGAGTATAGTTTATTATGTAATATTGTATTATTTTAATCTTTAGATAAAATACAGTATAATTTGCTAAAAGTAATCCAATATTTGGAAATGCAAGTAACTTCATGTCATTGTAAATATAATAAAAACACTTAAACAAGAATATTGTAGGAACTACTAGCATATTTTATTTTGTCTCAAATGCTCAAGCCTTATATGAGATTCTATAGTGCAGAAATAGTGGTATATTCCATTCGTAATTGATATTGTTATCTTTAGAGCTTAAATTAAATTCTGTGTGATCAATTACATGTAAATATTTCTAAATAATTTTATTTCATAAACCATATAATTATATTAGACAGTGACAGAAGAACAGTTCTAAAGTAGTTACTAAGTTACTAAAGTAAAGTATTTGGATCATGTATTTGATTTGGAGAATTTTTCCATAAAAAAGTTTTGATAATTATCTCAGTTTCCTTCTAAAACATTCATTGTGTTCCACATGGATACTCCTCCAAGAAAATTAAATTTTTTTAAAGAGTGATATTGATTTTAATTACTATAAAATATTACTTCTTAAATACATTAGTGTGAAAAACCACTACGAGTATATTTGTTGAATTCTATGAAATTGATTTCCAAATGCTCTTTAAAGTATCAGTTTGTCACCACATTCCATGAGTCTCAATTTACATTAAGCAAAACCACCCACTCACTTCCTCTCCCTTATCTGCAGTAATGCAATAGGCTTAGAACAGTGCTTCACACATAGTGAGCACTCAAAAATGTAGTGATGATGATGATAATTATAACAACAATGATGAGGACCTAGAAAAACTAGATTCTTCTGAGAAGCATTTTGTTATTAACTAAGCTGTATTCCCTCATTTGTTTAGAATTTATCATCATGCAGCAGTTTTGTTGTTTATGTAATGCTTAAGTAGGAAGTACGTAGGACACCAACCATCTGATCCTACCTGGAAGAACCAGGGTTAACAGTCTACAAAGTTCTATTTTATCCATTGCTATTTTGAAAAGTATAAGTAACTGAAACATATAAATAATTCCAACATCTACATTGTCAATATTAAGGATGGTGACATCGAAATCCTGTTGGTTATATCAGTTTGTGGATTCTAGAATCATGTTCCTTTTAGAGTAGTTCTGTCTCTGGCAATCATTAAGAATCTTTCCCGTCAACACTGTAGCGTGGGTTCCCACATTCATTAGGTTTAAACCATGGCAGAGATGGGCCATTTCTTAAAGGTCTACACAGAACAGTCCTGTAATTATTTTGTCTCTGTGCTTCTAGAAACCACCTGGATCCCAAAAGTAGGCTGGTTGTCTTACATCAAAGTAGGAATTGCTTGACTACATGACCATTCAAACCAGATTGCTTTCCACTGGACTCCATGATTAGTGTGCACGAAACCTAGAATGTAAGCCCCATGAGGGCAGGGACCTTACCAGTCTTGTTCACTGCTGAGTCTCCAGTACCTAGAACAGTACCTGGCATGTGGGAAGCAAAGTATCTATTACCCAAAAGAACCAGCGGTGTTTCAGCTGAGGACTACAGGTATTGGTGGCAGCTTGGTGGTCGTATGTGTGGCGCCATTTACTTGCACCTTTAGGAGTGACATCACATATACGGCGGCTAAACTGCTACATAGGACAACAATTAAGAGGTGGTTTTTTGTTTTGCTTTGGAAAAATCATGTTAAGATGGCTTGTATGCAAATCTTTGAACACTAATCTTTATCCACAAAAGCAGTGTGCCCTTGATACCTCATCTCTATCCTCATGTGAGCATAAAATATTTATTTATGCCCCCAAATATATAATATAAACATAATACGATAAGTAAAATATGTTTAAGTCTTTCACATTGCTTGGTAGTCTTATCTAATCACTATGCTTCTATTTTGTCTCTATATTGCTGAGAACTACACTACCTCCTAGCCATTTTTATTGGTACAAAATCATCAGCAAAAAGTTTATATGTCCAATGAACTTTATGAAATTTTTATATGTGTTATTGTCAAGCAGTAGTAATTCCATTGTTGGAATTATATATATATATATGTATATATATACATATATATATATATATATATATAATAGTTATCTGTCTATGCCCACATACATAGACAGAATGCCTCAATGTGTATGTTATTTTCAGAAGAAAATCACTGAAACATTCAGTTACCACTGGAAAAATTCCATCGTCAGTGCTCACACACGAACCAGACAAGGAGAGGACTCAGATCACTATGGCTCATCTACGACAGAAGTTCTAATTTCTCATTCCTTCAGTGTTGAAACAATCTCTATTGAACCAGGCTCCAAACCAAGTTCACTGGAGTTTGTTTCAATATTGCAAGAATGGTAAGATTGATGCTACTATCGTCTACATGAACTACACCTGCTCTTTCAAATGGTCATATCTATACTGTTACTGATGTTAAAACTGCATTAAAACAAATAATGCTGTAATTGAAAAATACAAGCACAGGGTTTTCCTCTTGATATCCTTGCACATAATGCCTCCCCATGGCTTCCAGGAACATTTCTTAACTGGTTGCCCCGTCAATTTAAAGATAGAATTCAGAATATTACTTCTGGAAGGAATGCCAAACTTAAAATAGTCCCTAATATCTAAAATATAAATATTTATATATGACATCACATTCCATCTTCTAATTTGATTTGAATGTGGTGAGAAAATGGCCCATAAATAAATAATATATGAAATGGTAATTCTCGTGTCAATGAAAGGTTCTAAGAATAGAGCCACAAAGAATCTAAAATAGATGCACAAGGTTAACCTATAATTAATATCTCTTATTGTGAGGACACAATGATCTATTAAAGACCATGGTTATGTGATCTCTAGTGAGATTATTAACACACACACAGACACGTGCTTTCATACAAATGTAGGCTCATACAATCCAAAATGAAGCCTTAACATGAAATTGCTTCAAAATATGTATTTTTTACTCGCAAACCACATTCCAATTCCTAAAGGAATATCTGAGCATTCAGTGATTGATGATTCTTTACCGTTCACAATTTCTGGTGTCAGAAAATATTTTATAATGTTGGTCTTTCTTGCTAGTCTGTAAGCTCCTTGAGGGCAGGATCTATGTGTGTTTTATTCAGCACTGTATCCTCAGTTTCTAGCATAATGCTTGACTTACTAGCAAATAATAACTATTTGCCAACTGATTGGTCTTGAAATGAGTAAGAAAGGGTCATATGACAACAGAATGATGTTCAACTACATGGGTAAAGGATTTGTACATTTTAAATAATTTCTGTCAGTACATTAATTTCTCTTTTCATTGTCATACATCCAAGAGGCATTAAAATTAGAAATAATCCTAATATTCAAAGAGTAGTATCAGCCATCTTCACAGTGTCCATCTGGAATTATAAGTAGTAAGTATTCACCCTGTTCTGTTTGCAAGCAATTTCTACTTAGACAGCTTGCTGACACCTTCAAAACAAGTACAAAAGAGAACTTACCTTCTTCCCCCAGTGAGGTTTCCCTTTCCCAACTTCTCCCTTCTCAGGGCACTCCCATTTTTTCCATTATGTAGGTTAAAATATCAGAGCTGTTTGACTCTTAACTGTTCTCCTTTCCGTATATTCCAAATACGTCTTTTTGTTATTTGAGAAAGTGCTGAGGGCTGTACTTCCCTGCTCCCTCCTGTGGTGATCTAGTCCCTGCCTTGGGCTTCCTGGCTCCCTCCCCAGCTCTGATCTGTGCACATCTGACGCCCACCACATGAATTTTACTAACACTCTCCTTTCGTAGCCTTCACTGATCAAAAACCTGCATGACATCTTTATTTTATTGTCATGTTGTAATAACATTAGCTAAAATGTATTGACCCTTTCATTGCACCGCACACTTTGTATTCATTTTCTCAGGGCTCTGTGTTATCTGATCTTCCTTGACTCCATTTCTTACTAACCCCCAAAGATACTCCCCTCCAGGAAGGATGGTTTCCTAACAGTGACTCACACATGCCATTTCCTACCTTTAGGACTTAGACGCATTCCTTTCCTTCCATCCAGAAAGCCTTCCCTCTCCTCCCTGTGCAGGCACTCAAAGTCCAATTCCAGTTCTACCTTGTGTCTGTAGTCATCCCTGACTGTTCTTGTTCCATGCCCTCTGTCTGTTCTGAACTGTTGTTGTATTATGTATTGTACAGTTTAGCTTTTAGCACCATGCTATCTTATAGGACAGGATGCCCCGTCTACACAATGACATACGCTGGAAAACAGTGCGGTCCTACTATGAGTAGCCTGACGTATACAGTCCAACTTAATAAAAATGAGTTTGTTTTAGAGACTGTGAGGCATAGAGAAAAGTACATAACACTATTTCTGCCATCGATACATTTGGGGAAACTTTAATCTTAGAATAATTTAGACAGAATAAGGCCAAATAAAAAGTGTGTTTAACAGGTGTGATAGAAAGAGAGCAAGGAGTGTTCTAACTTCAGAAGAAGAAAAGTCAGTGCAGGCTGAAGCTTGCAGTCTTCTCTGAAAAAAGTCTCTATGCAGAACATGGATATAGAAAATCACGGATTCAGGCACCACCAAAAACATCATGGCCACAAAAGAGATTGAAATCTATGTAAACACAACTTAGGATGATGTGTTAGACGGTGATCATGACCAATGTCAGCCTGTACCAAAAATGCAGAAGTGCTAGGAGAAATATTTAAGATTTACATTGATTTTCAGCATTGAAAATAAATAACCCTGTGTAGGTCATCAGCTGATGAAGCCAATTTAAACATATTAAGGCCAATCATCCAATGCAGAATATCTCAGAAGAACAGATTTTGTTTGTTCTATGAAATAACTGGGGTGAAATTTTGTCAGTGTACATAATCTAAGCACAAATTTTTAAAAAGCTGAAATAATCTAATATAAAAGCTCATTTATTGCCCTAATATATCTATTTTTAATAGCATGACTCATGATTATTAGAGGTTCCAAAGAAGGCAAAATTGATTTAATATTAGTATTTTTTTTTTGGAAATCAGTTATTTGTTTTGTTTACTGCTAAACTTTACAGTGATAATGAAATTAAAACAATCTTATATGATAAAGAGGTAAATGAGTTTGGGTGGGCACTATACATTTTCAGTAGTGAATGGGATGAATGCAAATATGAAATTTGTAGGTAGAATTTGTAGATGAAATATAAATATACTTTTTAGTTATGAAGAAAAACATCCTACATAGAGACCATTCGTAATTGTTGCTCATGAAGGAAAATGTTTTCAAACTTTTTGGTTGTTTCATTTATTTCTGTATACACCTATTCCCGCTCTGTATAAGTAACTGATTTTTCTTTTTAACGCAGCACCCAACCCCGATTCTTCCTGCCACTTCAAATAACACCTATCCTCCCAATATGGAGTCCGAGCCATTTCTGTACGTCCTAGGACGAAAGAAAATGTCGGATGCACAGTACAAATGCTATGACCGCATGCAGCAGTTACCCCCATACCAAGGAGAAGGTAAAAAGAAGGATGTATGCAAATATGTGTTTCAAATATCATTAAAGGCTATTTCCTTCCATGGATAAATATGTGTTGACTAATTTTAATATGCCAGCATTTTTAACAGTGGTTTTCAAATTATGGTATGTTTGTGTGTTTCATGCTGGAGACATGTCTACTTTCTTTGCCTAAGTTCACCCAACTGGTTTTGGGCTAACAGCTGCACGTATGACAAAATTACTACAATAACTCAGTAGTCACACCTGGCAAAGAGGAACAATACAGGGCTAAGTGATGGAGAGGAACTGGAAAATGGCAGGAAGGGAAGTGGAAAATAGAGGGCAGAGAATTAGCCTCAGGTGAATCCTGTCAAAACCCTGTCTTGCTTGGGTTAATTAGGCAGTATCTTCCCTTAACTGTCAATGGGTTGGCAACTCCTGCTATTCCTTCCTCTTTTCTACCCCCAGTTCCCAGAGGAATTAATACAAGCTCTCTCCTAGGCAGGCATTGTTTATCTATCACCTTCTCTAGAATGCTCTATGTGACTGTACAAATATTTTCAGGGCCAAGCACATTCTCTTAGCTATAGAAGGCTATGAGATGGCCAAACATTACTACATCCATTTCAGTTCTCTCCCTGTCCCCTAAAGCATTTGAAAAGTCCCAACAAGATCATGTACACCCTTGTATATTCTAAGATAACACTGCTTGGTAGGGTGGAATATCGTTTAAGTATATTCTGTTTCTACGCATGGTTTGCCTTCAAATTGTTAAAGTTTTAATTTCTAGTTCCTGTTTTTAGCATTTTCCTTTAAACAAAACTCAAGACAATTAAAAGACAGATACATGTTATTCTTCCGTCTGCAGTAGTTTCAGTGTTTTTTAAGAACCTGAAAAGTCATTAGATGCAGCTCTGCCCAAAGACAAACCATTCCTCTGAAGCAAATGAAACAAGAGAAACACAAAATTTATTTTCAGAGACCAAGTGAGAACAGCCTCCTTCACTTCAGTCTTAATCAGAGGTTCAACTTTCGTACTATGATCAGTATTTTAAGATTTCTTTTTTCTTTTCTTTTTCTTTTTTTAATCTTTTTTCTCTTTTCTATTCTATTCTTCTTTCTTCTCTCTTTCTTCTTTTCCTTTCTTTCTTTCTTTCCTTTCTTCCTTCCTTTCTTCCTTCCTTCCTCTTTCCTTCCTTCCTTCCTTCCTTCCTTCCTTCCTTAGAACTGACTTCAAAGCCTGAGGCTTATTCTTTTGAGTAGCTTTATAGAGGCAAATCTTCATGTTTTAGGGTAAATTAAATTTTGAAAGGAGTGAGAAACTACTTGGAGCCAATGCTGATAAATACATAAACTGCTCAAACTGAGCATTATTTTAGCCACTAATGAAGTGTGATTCTAAAATTATAAGACTAGTTTTATACGTAATCTATTAACTGTCTACAAATGCATCTCCAATAGGAATTTTGAACAATTGAATTTTAAACCCTTGGATTAAGAATAGAATTATCCTAGGGTGCCTGGATGGCTCAGTCCGTTAAGCATCTGATTCTTGATTTCTGCTCAGGTCATGATCTCAGGGTCGTGGGATTAAGCCCCGAGTCAGGCTCCGCACTCAGCAGGGGTTCTGCTTGAGGATTTTCTCTCTCCCTCTGCCCCTCCCCCTGCTCTTGTGGGTGTGTGTTCTCTCTCTCTCTCTCTCTCGCAAATAAATAAAATAATCTTAAAAAAAAAAAAGAATAGAGCCATCCAAGGCAACCTTTTTTAAGGTTAATGGTTAGTAGGCTGTATATGTTCTAAAGCTATATAGTTTTTTTCAAAGTAAGCCTCTTATCCAGGGGTGATATTGCATATACTTTCACAAGATTTCTTTGCAGCATTTCTGGAGATATTTTAAAGGAAAGATTTTGGAGGAAAGATTCCATACAGATGACATGTGTGTCTTTTGAAGAGCAAATGGAGAGAACCCTATAAAAATGTAAATTTGATTAAAATCTTTGTTTTGTTGCTGCGGCTGTTCTTTTTCATATTTCCATATGCATGTAGAGCGTTCCAGAATAACTATTAAATAGTTAGGTCCTATTGAACACTGTTAAGTCCTGCTGATGATTCTGCAGCTTTTTCCAACTTTTTCCAATTTCTTTGTGAATCATCAGGTCCATATTGCAACCGCACGTGGGATGGATGGCTGTGCTGGGATGATACACCAGCTGGAGTATTGTCCCATCAGTACTGCCCAGATTATTTTCCAGACTTTGATCCAACAGGTAAAATATTTCTTTTTATTTCATATTTTGCTATGAAGCTTTTAGAATTTTCATGATTCTGAAAAAAAAAACCAGATATAAAAGATACCTATCTAATCATACTCTGCATGTTTCAGCACTTTCTGAAGCATTTCCTTACTTGAAATATCACTGAGTTGTACAAATGTTTCAAGCTCTCCTTATTTTTTAGGTCACATTGCTGGTCAGATGAGCACATTGGTCTTTAATTCTAAATGAAAGTTGAACTTTTATATATTTTAAATATTTAATATTAAATTTTAATAAAATTTTAAATTAATTTTTTTTAACTCTGTGAAGTTTTACTTAAATGTGGTTATCTTTCAGTTTTCAACTGTCGCACATTTGGTGGCTTATGCAAATACTTGATCTAGACTTTGGGTATACAGGACTGATAGAGCACACACAACGGAAATTTTATATAACACTGAAAGTTATATAAAACTGTCATGTGTAAGGGAAACTAAATCAGAAAATGGTAACTCTAGACACTTGCTAGATTTCTGTTCCAACAGTAGATTATTAATATATGTTCAGTAAATAAGACTAATGAAGTTACAATGAATGGATCATACTAACATCCAGCTCCATGCCCTGCACAACACAAGCAGTCAACAAATGTGTGTTAAGTAAGTAAGTGACACCAAATTCATTTTAGCTATAAAAGTAACATAGGAATACTTCTCATTGAGTATCATTTTTTACTTTTTAAAACATTTTCATATATATTATCTAAATTTATATACTCACACAATATTTGACACAAAATTGCAAGTGAACAAAGTCTCCTGAGCTCTTACCTAACCCTCTCTTTATAAGTAAGTGCAACAGTCTTGGAAAAGCATTTGAGAAACAGTACTTCTAAATCCCCATACACACTTGCGCAGATTGAAGTACTTTTAGAACCTCCTAGGGAAGACATGTTTTTCCTTCAGGCCTCAATCTAGCCACACTGGTATAATTGGAAGTTGGATCAGGATGCATAGGCAGGATAAAGGTCTAGGAGTACCAGCTACCAAGTGGAGTAAGTAAGAAGCAAGGGGGCTGATGGGATGTATCTCAGAAACATCAGCTATCCAAAAAGATTAGAGGTCTGGAATCCAAGATGCCCAGTGGCTAGTGGTCAGGAGCAATGCAAGGAATGTGTAAAGAGATAAAATTTGAGTTTGTATAACAGCCTCAGTCCAGAGACTAGACACATGGGGATCAGGGGATGGATTTGGATAGGTGTTAGTAGTGACTGATTCTCAATTTGGCTAAGAATCTTGGAAACTTAACAAAATCCGGATGCCTGGTACCACCCCAGACATTCTGAATTAGTTTGGAGTATAACCTGGGCACGAGGATCTTTTAAAGTTCTGCTTGTGACAAAATGTGCAGCCAAGATGAAAATGTGTTAAATAATAAAGAAAGTCCAGATAAGAAAGTGGCGGATACCAGAAAACCTCAACCAATACACTGAGTAGCTGCGGCGGTGGGAGGTGGAGCGCAGAATCAGATGAGACTGATACAATGGAGGAAGGCGGGTACCAGAGGGGTAAAAAGCAGGAGCCAGCCAGCTTCAGGGACTATAGGTGTTGGGTCCAGAAAAACTCTGTTCCAAGAAACTAGATAGAAAATCTGTCCCATTGAAATATTAACTGAGATTAAGAGACTGAAAAGGGACTATACATCTTAGTTATAAAAGAGACCCAGGGGGCACCTGGGTGGCTCAGTCAGCTAGGCGTCTGCCTTCGGCTTGGGTTGTGGTCCCGGGGTCCTGGGATCGAGCCCCGCATCGGGCTCCCTGCTCGGCAGGAAGCCTGCTTCTCCCTCTCCCACTCCCCCTGCTTGTGTTCCCTCTCTCGCTGTGTCTCTCTCTGTCAAATAAATAAATAAAATCTTAAAAAAAAAAAAAAAAGAGACTCAGATGCTGAACCTAAGCTACAGGCACACCGCTTAAGCCCCAGTTAACAGGTGAGCTTTGTTCCTGAGAGTAGAGTGAGCCTGAGGCTGCAGAGTGTGTTTAAGTTGCTCCAGATGTTGAACTGGCTGGCTGTGGGGCAGGGCTCCATGAAGCTGGTCCTTCCACCTCAAGCTCCAGACCTCGTCTGATGGGATGTGATATAACAGAACACAGTGATCCCTCCACACCTCACAGTGCTCATCTTTCTCTTTCCTTCAGTATCCTTTTGGAAGTGGTTCCATGGAAGAGAGTTAGAATATTCAGTCAGTGGAAGGGAATGCCAAGGTCCTGAAAGAAGGATCTTCATTGCATTATCTGGTCTTGACTAGAAATAGCATTTTGAAAAGAGGAATCAGTGTTTGTTTCATGCATAAGAGATGATGAAAAACAACCTTGCCTTTCAGATTTTTCCAAGAGTTGTTTGGTCAGAGTTTCTACCACATTTTGGGGTCAACCAGCCCATCTGTTTACGTTTGCTCACTGAGTATGAATGACAAGAGGTTACTTTGCATAGACCCAAAGTGAGAACATCAGTTAAGATAGAAAAACAATCATCAAATGGTAAAATCTAGGCAAGAAAGTTTCTGGAATCCAGATTAGAGCAGAGAAATCAGTCTATCCTTGTGTCAGCGTTTAAGAGATGCTTTGGTGCTTCCAACAAGGATGAGATCCAAAGTTCCACCCCAGTAAAACAGAGATAATGAAAATGAGATTACAGGGGACTACTTTAAAAACCAGTTTGGGCAGCCACTTCTGAACATTTTCATTGTGCAAAGAGGAAGGTCTGAGTGTCCTGCCCTGCTCAGCACTACTTTCCTGTAAACTCTAACTCAGTGCTGTGTGATGATCATCTTTCTGGCTTTTATTGACTCTTCCCAATAAATGATGCTTCATTCATCTTGACTTGACAACTACATTAGAGATAACTTGATTGGCATAAAGAGCTTTTCTACAATAGAGGCTACAAGGCCATTCCAGAGCAGCAATGGGCTCTTGCCAAAGTGGCTGTAATTATTGACTAAAAGGCAAGGTTTTGGTCAGCAAAACAGGGATTTCCAGGCATAGATCCATCTTATCAGCCTGGTTTTTAGAAAGAACCCTCTCAAGTGGGGGACAAATCCACTTCAAAAGAAAAGCACATCTTAAAAATATCTATATTCAACAAACTTAAATTCTTTGGGATTTTACCATTGACCCAGTGCTATATTTTAATGATAAAACAGTTTAATGAAATGACAGAGATTTCATTTTAGACGAAGTGTTTGGTAAAAGACAGGTCATGATAGAGTGAATAACAGCATTGAAATTCAAAAGAGGATGGTAGCCTGTAGGAATATGATAGAATGTAAAAAGCACATTTAACAAGGATGTACTTAAGGCTCTGCCCTTAATGTCAAACAATCAACATTAATGGCATAGAGCCAAGAAGGTCAACATATGGTTTAGGACCATGATTCTCAACCCTGATAGCCTTTGGAATTGGTGAGCTTTTTTAAAATGTTGATGCCTGGTTACCTCTTCAGATAAGCAAATTTGAATCTCTGGGGTTCAGGCCTCAGAATTTGTAAAAAGCTCCCCCATGTGGATCTGGAGTGAAATAAGCATGCTGTCCTCTTCATGGGGCAGTCCGAACTTAGAATATTTCAGAGGGAAATACCAAAATGGAGCACATGCAGAGTGGCTCTAGGTTGTGAAGGGACACCAAGCTGTGTAGTGTGAGTAAATGGGGATGTCTGGTTTGGAAAAGGAAGTTAGACCTATCCTTTCTTCAAATTTTGAAAGATTTGCCAGGTGGAGGAGGACAAGTTCTTATAGCCGCAATGGGTAGAACCAGGAAATGCCTAGACCCAGACTTTAGTGACATCGGAACAAAATAATATCTCCTACAGTCTTGTCCGTGATTGGAATGGATTTTTTCAGGAGGAACACCCCTTCCTCCTCCATAGAATATATTTTGCCTTATATAGCTAAATAACTTTGTTTAAAACTTCCTTTTGATAAAATAATAAGCTACTTTCTGACAATAGAAGATAAAATGCTTCGTTACAAACCACTTTTTTATTTATTTTTTTTTTTTTATTTTTTTTTTTTTTAAGATTTTATATATTTATTTGAGAGAGAGAGAATGAGAGAGCACATGAGAGGGGGGAGGGTCAGAGGGCAAAGCAGACTCCCTGCTGAGCAGGGAGCCCGATGCGGGACTCGATCCCGGGACTCCAGGATCATGACCTGAGCCGAAGGCAGTCGCTTAACCAACTGAGCCACCCAGGCGCCCACAAACCACTTTTTTAAAATAGCAAATAAGCTTGGAATGGTCATCATCGACATCAGTATCAGTTTTTCTATGCTGATTAGTGCTAACCCTTTTTGAAATATTGTTGGTGTCCAATGGTGATTTGTTAAATAGTTTTTGTCCAGTGACTGTCTCAGCAAATTCACAATTTAAAATTTTTCTATTTAACTTTCTAACAAATTGACATTAAGCAATGATGATTCTAATAGGTTTCTTGAAAACATCTTTTGCTTGAAAAATGTGTTTTTTCAGCCACTTGAAATAATTGTTGGAGTACGTACAGACAAATCTACAATTTTTAGTTTGAATCTTGTGTTTAGTTTGGTAGTACCTGTTTCAGTCATATAATAAAAAATTTTGAATTACACTAAAAAACTGCCAAAGATAAAAGAATTTTCATACTAGCCATTAGCATATTGATTGACCAACCAGAACTACTGATAGAAAATTATTTTAAATATTATCAGACCTCAGTGATATTTCAGACAAGTTTTTTTTACATGAATTGTTTTCTTAGCCTTTAAAACAATAATAGTAGCCTCCAAATATTAGTATGTGATTCAGACTTCCACATTTCTGCTAAAACAAATAAACAAACAAAAAAAAAAACCCCCCAGAAGTCATACATAAAAGGGTTATCCATTGGTGTGACAGCTCTTTACCTTTGCCAATGAAGAAAAATGCTTCAAAAATATTTTTCCCAAAAAATTATCAAAATTCAAAAATTTTTGAGGGTTCCAAATACACTGGTAAAATCTGTTTGCATATTATGCCAATTTGGGGTTACTATATGATCTCTGAGGCAATAAACACATTGCAGAGGTACTTTGGAGAACTAGGGAAAGTCTGAATAACTCAGATTAAATTTGGCAAGTGCATTCATTTTAACGTTCACTTGTTCATTATTTCTATTTTATTTAATTCAATTTTTTTTTCCAACTGTGTAGCCAATCAGATTCGAATTTTAATACTATCTTGCAGTCAACCAAATTAGTTATGAGTCTTTGGGTCACTGAATGAAGTGTAGATAACTTTGCCGCAGGACTATGAAGCTTCATACAGAGCTTAGTAGCCCCGCCATAGCTTTGGAATCAAATAGACTAGACCTGGATTTGACCCCTGGCCTTTCTACTTGCTATCTGTGGAAGGGGAATTCACTTAACTTCTCTGACCCTCAGTTCCCTCATATGTACAATGGGAAGACCAATACCCATCTTAAAAGGCCATTATTAACGTTGAAGAAGACGATTCTGCAAAGTGCTTAGCACAACACCTGGCCCATAGCAAAGTAGAGATCTTTAATATGCCAATCCAGCCAAATCAGCAAATTTCACTATCACCTAAGAGTTGATTCAAGAAGTAAATAGTGAAGGCTAAATCTATAAATCCCTAATATGCCCTCTGTGGGATCAAGAGAAATGATTCAAATGAAATCTTTTTGAGAAGCATAAAAATGATTCCTTGATACATCCTTTAGTTTAGGACTTCTTTGTTTTATTGGACTTAACTATATGAAATTGCCAGTATTTGACCATCTGACCCACAAAAACTGCAGTTTCATACAGTCAACCTAATAAATATATATTGCATATAAATGAAGAAAAGTATGGTCTTGCCATTTTCACATAATTCCTCTCTAAAATCAGAAACATAAGGTTTGTTAAAAAATAGGAGGCACGGTATAGGTAGCACTTTTTAGTGCGATGGACCCAATATTAAATCCCAGCTGACCCACTCTCTAGTGACTTCAAACTCTATAACCTCTCTCACTCCCTGCTTCCTGCTTATAAAGTGGAGATAGCAACATCGGCTTTACATGCTTTGCTGAAGATAAAATAAGACAACACATACTAAAACATCTTATAAAATGCACGATTCAGGGTAGTTTCCTTTGACCTGTATTCACATTCAAGTTCTATAAAGTGATTAACTCTGTGGAATGGCTTTTAATAAAGCTTTATTTTTCCTTCTTGGTATTTTGAGATCACAATGTAATAACTGTTATGTTTCATTAACAGAAAAGGTTACAAAATACTGTGATGAGAACGGGGATTGGTATAAACATCCTGAGAACAATCGAACCTGGTCCAACTACACTATGTGTAATGCTTTCACTCCTGAGAAACTGAAGGTAGGTTCTATTTCACATTTCGGTATTGGGTGAGAGTGCCATTATTTTTACATAGAAATGAATGCATAACTTTAAAATACCTGCTACCAAGAAGCCAACCTATTCTATAGAAGGAAATCAGATCATGGCCTGTGAGTTCTAGGGACTCTATGAAGTAGCATTAGAGAAAATGACATTTTACTTCTTGGTTGGCACTTGGTATCAAAGAGTTCCATGAGAATCAGGCCATTCATAACGAGGGAAATAGTGTCCATGGAAGAGAGATGGGATTCCCCATGATGCCAGATATTAGGCAGCATTTCCAGGGACTCTCTAAGATCTCTCTTCTGTGGAAGAGTCCCAAAATTACAGATCTTTTCCCCCAAGTCACAAAGTGACAGTTGCCTCCTATTCCCTGCCCCAAGACGCCCATTATAGTCTTACTATCCAGTCTTGAAGGAACCCTTAGAATCTGGCTTCTCATCTACCTATTTATACAGGTGTGGCAGTTTAGTCCATTCTGATTTGTTGGTATTTGTGTCTTACCGTCTGTTAAATATTCATAATATCATCTCTGCTCGGAAACATTTAAGCCAATGGGAAAAACCCAGATACCTACTCTCCAAGTGCATAAGAAATCTGAAAAAAATCACTAAGCGCACAATCAGCCTCCTCTCCCCACCGTGCTGGGAGAAACGGTCAGTCAGTATTTAACCACACAGGCTATCCCTGAGCAGCCCTGGTGCTACAACGGAAACCTATTGTTTCCTTCAAAGATAGGCCTGGATGCTAAGTTATTACTAAGTTGGAAGCTAAAAGCCCATCAGTGCTTCTGTTTGCTATAGAGCAGATTTAGGAGTATAGAAAATTTTCCTTTTGTTTAAAACAAAACAAGCAAGAACAAAAAGTAAATAAGATGAATAGGTAGCTTAGAGACCAGTTGACTAGAGACACAGGCACCAAATCCCATCACCTCTTCACAAATTACTTAGTCACCCCCCTGAGAATCAGATGCATGTCTACATCCTAATGGAGAGCTATTTACTTAATAAGATCTGATGGAAATTACATGTCACCAAGCAAGGAATTTCTGAATGAGTGCTGATTATGATTTTACAGAAAAAAATAATAAACCTGTTACCTGAATTGTTACAAAGAGTGCAGATCCAAATAAATAATTCTTAGTGCTGCCATATTTGACCTCACTCTGGCCATGTCTGAGAAAATAGAAATAAAGTACTTTAAGAATAAATGTTCCCCTCCAAGAACCTAACATAATGATTGAAATTCTTTGCACAAATCTTCCAGCTATATACAGGCAAAAAAAAAAAAAAAAAGGTGGAGAAACCAACTTAGAATTTATTTAAAAAAAAAAAAAGAAGAAGCACTTCTCAGTCTTAAGAATGACACCAAGAATGGCAACTAAAATATGAGCTGTTGGTTTAATCTTACACATTTAGACAACTTTATTTCAGAAGAATGAACATTTTTTAAAGTATTCTGGAGCCAACTGAAAGAAACTGAATTAAGTTATATGAAGTTTTCTTAGAAATAAAATATACAGAGATAAAAATAAAATAGTGAGAGAGGTTAGGGGCATGGCTTGCATATCCAAATAAAAAGCAGTATTTTAAATGGCAAGGGGATCTATAGGGTGAACTATTTAAAAGGAAGAACTCTTAGAAAGTGCCACTCCTGGTTTTGTCTAGTGGTGAAGTTAGAAAAGTAGCCAGAAAATGAATTGGTGGAAGAAAAGACAGGAGCTGAGTATTTGTTTTCTTGCAAAGATTCCTAAATACTTTCTAAGAAAGGGAGTATCAGCTATTTTGAAGTCTTTATCAGCTCTAGCTATAAACCCACTATTCCAACTTGGTCGTCATTTCTGCAAGGATAAAAAGGGTGCTGTTAGGAGAGCAGTTTATCAGTGAAAGTGGCAAATAATATGTAAATGCCCCATCAAGTGGTACAACAGCCACAATTCAGGAGACGTTGATTAGTTCATTTTGAAATTCTAATGCCTAGAAAGGCAATATTTTTTTCTGTCCAGCATTAATGCACATCACCAAACAAAAGACTCTGCAGGCTCCAAGAGCCTATTAGCAGAATCAGTGCTTGCATATCAGGCTCTTCACAAGGAAATTGACAAGAATCAAATGTTGAAGGGTAATGCTTTGTACATAAATGCCACAATTCTCCCAGGAATTAAAAAACTTCATCGAAATTATCTAACTTATCTACACTGCATTTGTACCATATGTTCTATTGATTATTAAGTGGTATCAGCTTTTGCTTTATGCTTTATGTGGTTTGAGTTTATATTATTAGGTGAACAGAAATTAAAAATTGTTTTGTCTTCCTGACTTAACATCTGGACCTTTATGATATGATACCAGTTATCTTGTGGTTAGTGTTTACCTAGATCATCTTTTCCCGTCCTTTTATATTCAGTATTTCTGCATCCCAGTAGTTAATGATGTTTCTTATAAGCAGCACATAATTGTTTTAAAAATCATTTAGTTTTGACCAAATTATTTTAGAGAAGAGGACTACTGAGATCCAGAGGGGGGAAGTGACTGACTTATGAGAGTCACACAAAGACTTAATGATTAGTACTCCAAGTAAAGAACAGCGCTGATGAATCCAGTCTTACGTTCTTCCCACCACATCATGCATATTCTAATATAACTGGTAATCTTATAATATTTAACCTGTTAACCCCAAATACTATGATTCAGTATAATTTCTCTGAAACATTTGTTATAATTTTAGTAGATTTTTTTTAAAGGATGAGAACAGTTGTTGGTTTACACTGATATTAAAAATAGAAACTATTTTCCCTCCTCTATTATCATTTATTTGCCTGTTTATTTTTATAACTGTTTTGTTGTTGTTGTTGTTCCAGAATGCATACGTTCTGTACTACTTGGCTATTGTGGGCCATTCTTTGTCGATTTTCACCTTGGTGATTTCGCTGGGGATTTTCGTGTTTTTCAAGTAAGTACCCTCATAGCATCTGCTTTTTATTTTCTTCTTTAAGGCACTGAAATAAATGGCAAACTGCAAGAGTTAGGGGAAGGGTGGTCTTCTGCAAACCACAAGAGAAATGCAGCACTGGGAGTTATGAAGTAGCAAGGAAAATGAAATTAATTAAAACATGCTTTTTAACGCTATCTCTAAGGAAAATAAGATGGATTCAGATAATTTTCAAAGGTAATATGATTCTTCCCAAAATGAAACAGTCCTGTGAGCCCATAGGTACACTGTGTTAACATGTGAAAGGCTCCACTTACCATGCTAAGGTTGCAGGAGGTACTGAGGAGAGGCTCCTCTTCCTTCTTTCACCCTCATCCTAAAATATGGAGGCCATGGCCAGAAGCTCAAATGCACCTTGTCTAATTATGAGTTTATCATAGGTGGATTTGGCTGGAAGAGAAGTGTGGCTAGTGAGCCCAGAATAGTGTTTAGCCATAGAAGGAAGGTAAGGCTCCCTTCTGGTCCTGACTCACTCAGCTGGGACCAAGGAGAATCTCTGGAAGAAGAGTTAAGTGTCAATGTTTTGCCCTTGCAAACTGAGCATCTTCAACCACAGTTATCTTCTAACACTCTCAAGAGTAAAATCTCAATGAGGTTTCTATTCCGAGGTCATGTCTGTGCACTTGATTGCATTACCTATGGCAAAATGATTAAGTTGGTATAAATATTGATTTTGAAATAACGGAGAATTTAAAACATTGAATCTGTTTTTTCAGGAATGACTTCACCATGCATGTGAGATGTTAATGTATGTTAAATTCAGTCCTAGAAATGTCCTAAATTTAGTGTGATTTCTTTAAATCAAAGGCAGGAGGCACTACATTACCCTTTCATGAGAATTCTGACTAATGTCTATACTACTGGGCTGTCTCCTTCAACTAATAGGTTCTTTAGTCGTGGTGGTATTATACAAATGGTCAAGAAAAGCTCCTTCATAGGCTCAGACTACAAATAATCCTCCACACTTTAAAGATGTGATAATGTAACTAAATATATAATGTAACTAAATATCCAGTGATTCATACATAGTATAACAGAATCTTAATTTGATTTTTGTTAAAATATTATCATGATACTACTAAAGAAAATTAAGCCAAGGGGAGAATCACCTATAAGCACACCCTGAACACAACTACTATTATTATTTTTCCCT
This sequence comes from Neomonachus schauinslandi, assembly GCF_002201575.2. NCBI lineage: Eukaryota > Metazoa > Chordata > Mammalia > Carnivora > Phocidae > Neomonachus > Neomonachus schauinslandi. The sequence goes on along the minus strand of NC_058414.1, from coordinate 36,154,297 downwards.
TGATCCTTTTTAATCTTTGTCTTCATCTTATACCATTATCGCATTAGGTCTGTATCTTATATAGTCAAGGTTCTTACTCTGACCAAGCAATGTAACTGAATGCAATTTTTTCTTAACTGAATAATAATAAATAATAGTAAACAAATAAATAATAATTTAAATAATTTAAATTAACATGAGCTCCTTCCATATATGGTTTAACTGGAGAAAGATAAACACAAAGCAACAAGATATAAGGGATTAATTCCTAGAATTAGAATAGAAGAGTATTTTCAATTATAATGATCAGAATGCATCAGAATAAACACATAGCATGATTAATCTTGGAATTTCTATTCATTTTTCAACTGCACTTGACCACGGTGAATAAATACATCATGATGGCTCCCATACAACTTTGATTAAAAAGTCTGTCACTAAAAGTCTAACCTTTAAAATTTTTAATATAGCCATTAAAAAAAATTGAAAGGAAAAAAATTGAAAGAAACAGCCCCCAAATTTGTAATGGTGCAGCTAATAAATGTATGCAGGAGTTTAAAGATAAAAAAATGTCCACCGGACATTTCTTAGTTCTTTATTTCTGCAGTCACTGAAATAAGTGATGAGATGTGAGAGCCAAATCAGTTAAGAAAATAAGAATATTCCTTCAACACTCATTTCTATATGAAGCCACTGAAGATGTGTGTTTAAAAGTGCAGCACATAAGTAAAGTAAAATATTTCTCAACTCCAGTTAGACCCAGAACAAAATTAATCTGGTTGAACCCTTGAGAGAATTTGGGGGCAGATTGTCTAGAAAGCATCTAATTTTGTCCTCCTGTCTCTCAATTCCAAAAGCCTACCAAACAGCAACTTAAATCTTAGGAGGAAAATCAAGTCTTATTGATTTATAATCTGAATACGGTAATGGGAAGACAGAAACTGAAATAGTTTGTTCTCCAGAGTGCACACAACCGGAGACGGTTAGGATATGAAAAACACACATGCTGAGATCTAAAAGCAGTCACATCTGATTTTTATACTTGTTCTTAATTTTATCTTAAACCTACCCAAACTAAAAATATCAAGGGCATCCGTTTTCTTCAAATTAAAGTATGAAAAAAAAATTAAAGTATGCTTCTGAATCTTCAGATTTTTTTCTGTACATTTGCATTTCATAAATATTAAGAGTGAAAAAATAAAAAAGGTAATTCTGATCTATCACTGGGTTTTATCTTTTAATTACCAATATTTTCCCAGAATTGTTTTCAAATGCTCAACATCACCCTTAAGGTCTTTACTGCATATTACAATGGAAGCTTTTATGATTTATGTGCTTAAATGGTATCATCTGTGTAAAACCTGAGCAAAAATATAATCATCACTCCCTTGCTTAATTCTACATTCCCAGGCTTGAGTTTTTCTGCAAAATCTAATCAATTTCATAAAACTTTCATGAAACCAAAATGAGAAGTTACACCCAGCTCCACTTTTGAGACCTAATGCCCCATTCATAATCATCCCATTGAAATCTCACTCTCAACTCATAAAATGTGCCTTATAGGGTCTATAAAAAGGAATAACCCTGCAGGTGTCCCCCTCAAACCAGCAGGCTAAGAAAGCCTGCAGAGGAATTTAAAGTTACTAAATATATGGGAGGCTGTGGAACTGCCAATACTTTGCTGCTAAAAATCTAGGAAATTACTCATATATATACTCATTTTCTTTGCAGGAAAAAAATAGTTAGGAGCAACAATACAGAGAGGGATTAAATAGAAACATCAAATTTATTCAGCAAGACTCCTCACTACTAGATGCCAATAGTAAATGTCAACAAGAGAGTTAAGATGAAGATACCCTTAGGGAAGACTGTCTTGAGAAAGTCACATAAGTGGCCATTTATTTGTGTTTGTTCCCTGACGATTTAAGCAAGTTTGCAATTAAATTCACTTATCCCATCAGTTCCACTTAGAATGTATCAATTGACATTTCTGTGGAATCGTCCTAAATTACTAAAACATCTCACTGTTTTCTCTCAAGAAAGCACCACAATCGAACATTCATTAACATCCATTTTGACTACTTGATACTCATGCCTTACTGATTGTTAAATTTTGAATATTAATTACTCTTGCCTGAAAATGAATAGAGATGTATGTTGGAAGGCAGGGGGTGTCTTTATTGCCTTGCGTTGTCTATGTTACATTACATTAGCCATACCAGCACAAAAGAAGTATTTCCACAGGGACCTCCAGAAGCAATACTGATTCCTCTCTACTCACTCAGTATGCCCTAGTATTCTCTGTCACATCTACATAGTGGATGGAGAGATAACACTTTATCTTGTACTTGTATAGTAGCCACTATTCTACATCTCTGGTTGCCTTCCTATTGCTCCAGAAAAACCACTAAATCAATGGCACCAAAGATAGCTAGCCTCCTTTCGCCCAACCCAACCCTTGACATGACTGGACACAAAAGATAACTGTCACTCACGTCTTAGCAAACTGTTCACTCATAGAACAGAAGTAATAGGAAAAGAAGCAAGAATTATGATTGAAAAGGAGTTCCTTAAGGATAAGGATTTTGTGCTAAATCCAAAGGTATAAAGTCTCTTGTCAGAGAGGAAAGATGTATAAGATATTGGGTTTCTAGATAAAGGAAAGCTACAACTGCTTGTACCAGTCACAGCAGTTATACCAACGCGTATTTTCGCATGCACCAGTAAACTCAAAACAACTTTTACTTGTTTTATTACTTGCTTCTTTCCTTATTTACTTTGAATGTGACTATCGAAACTACTTTGAATGTGACTTCGAAATGAATGTTCGATTTCAAAGTATTGAAAGTCACATTCAAAGAAATCCTTCTTTTGTGCTGGTATGGCTAATGTAACATAGACAATGCAAGGCAATAAAGACATCCCCTGCCTTCCAACATACATCTCTATTCATTTTACAGTCTTATAAAGAACTGAACACTGCTGTTCCTTATGCTGTGATATCAAACTGGTTTATGCAATCTGCAAAACTCAAGGCAAATATTCAATGCCTCCTCATACAACTACAAGCTCCCCCAAATCACACGCATACATACATACATAGGCTCCCAATTACTTGAAACATTATTTAGTGTGGAAGATTTACACCAAGTAAACTAAAACCATGAAAATAACATTTAGTTTTAGCCTTAAAATATGGCATCTTGAGATTCATACCTAAGTAAATCATTATCTCTTCCTCACATATGAGTGACACTTTGGTTGGGCCAAGACAGAAGTAGATTATGTTGTCTTATCCTGCTATTAGAGAATCTATAGTACTTGGGGTTCCCTGTCATTCAAAAAGGAAGCAATGTTCGGTCTATCTAAATACCTATTTCTTTTCATCAAGAGGAATGAAGTATAGCTAACATCAGGTTTGTGCTATTTTCTACTTAAGACATTTCAGATCTGACAGATCATGTTCATTCAAGCAACAAGACATTTGCATTGAGAACAATTGAACACCTAATTACTTATGTTAAGTTCAGTTAATCTCTTTAGCATCCTATACCTCTCCTTCAGAACAGTTATCCTAATAAGAGTAAATAAACAATTATGTAGCATACAAGGTCCCTGTAAACAGAAGCTGTCTGTTTTGTTCACCCATATATCCCTAGCATCTACCAGAAGGTCTGAATCATACGGTAATGTGTGTTGGATTATTAAATGGGTACACAGTAATATGTGTTGGATTACTGAATGAATTTTAATAAACTTAAAGTACCTCTAACTTGCTTCAAAAAGCTGAGTGTAAATGTCATCAAGTAAGTGTAATAAAATTTTTTAAACTCAATAAGCAGAAATTATATTGAAACTTCAAGACACAGAAACTCATATTCTATACTAGTCATATTCTTCCTTTGGAGACTAACAGTTTATCTGGCTTTAAACCAGATAATTTTCTCATTATGTACATAATACTGCACTGGATATAGGTTTTCCCTACTGTTGAACAACAGCATAATGTCCAATATTAGTTAGCTAATACCTATAGCAAGAACTTGGCAAATGTTCAGTATGATACAAAGTATAAGATATGAGACAATCTAGCATTTAATGTAATTTTCTGATGTACTGGAAACCTGTTTACTGGTCACAGCTTGAAGAAGAAAACCACTCTTATGTAAAGATTTTTAATTTAAAAACATGAGTATCAAACCCTGCAAGGCATCAGACACTCTTCTAGGTGGACAAAACAAATTCCTTTAGCACCCCCACTCTGGTGAGAAAAAAAGAGAAAATAAGAGTCAATAAACAGATAGATGTTATGTCAGGAGGTGGTGTTAAGAACAAAACATAATAAAGCAGGGATAAAAGGGCCAGGGAGTAATAAGCTAGCAGCAGAGGAAGTATATTTTTGATTTACACACTAGATTGAGCATTAACCAGTCCTTTAAACTGATGTCATACACCGGCAGATTATTGAACTCTACCTAGTTAAAAGAAAACCAGGCACGAGAATAGCGGCACTGTTTGATGCATTCATCCATACTCTTTTTTTTTTTAAGTTTTTTTAATTTATTTATTTGACAGAGACACAGCAAGAGAGGGAACACAAGCAGGGGGAGCGGGAGAGGAGAAGCAGGCTTCCCGCTGAGCAGGGAGCCTGATGCAGGGCTGGATCCTAGGACCCTGGGATCATGACCTGAGCTGAAGGCAGACGCTTAACGACTGAGCCACCCAGGCGCCCCCCTCCATACTCTTTAGTTCTGGATAATGTCAACTGTTGTTGGTTTAAGCCAGGCTGAATCCAATAATGAGACCACAGATATTTGCCCCCCAGTGAGAAGAACTATAAAATGCCGTATGACTCTATGGAAAATGGCAGGTCACAGGTTTAATGTAGCAGTTGCAATATTGAAGAGTTTATGCAATATAAATGGGTATGATGTTTCACATAAATAATTTTTTCTTTTTAAAGCCTTAAGTTTGCAACCTACTTTTAGAGTACTATTATAAAACCAATTAGGTTTGGTTTATTTAACAGAGCTTTCTGCTGCCAAAGAAAGTAGTACATGGATGTGTGTGTGCGTGTGTGCGTGTGTGTGTGTGGAAGTTCTTCTCTAAACCCTTCCTGGATATAAAGTTCTGCATTCTATCCCTACTCAACAAGTTGCAAATTTTAAAATATTCTGTATTAACAATTTATTAATGGTTTTGCTTCCTGAAAGTTGAAAGATGTAGCTACAATAATCAAAATATGCTCTAACAGATGCCCTCATTACTGAAATCTACTTTTTACTACAGATAATTGCATTTTCTTTTGATTTGAAATTTAGGAAAGCATTGTAAATAAACCCAGACCATTCTCATATTTCATCTTTCCCCAGAATTCCCTTTTCAAAATTCCTGGAATCCTAACTTTCTTCCATGAAGATTTTTTAGGAATAGTTACTGTGATCAATCATTGGCATCATTAACTGAATGTTTTAAATTTTCACATTATGTTAAACATTTTTTGACTGGATCAATTATGGTAAATGCAAGATTTATGTTCATCAAGGATAATCATTCCAATTTTGTTGTAGCCATCCTGCAGGGCTCTCTCCATTTGCATCAAAAAGTGAAATAGAATATTCAAACTAATGTTTATTTATGTGCTCATTCACACAAATACATATGTACAAGCTTATGAAGTGGAGGAGCAAGGAATGAAAAATCCAACAAATTGTTTAGTATCCAAAAGGTGGGAAATGGCTATGCCAACAAGCAGCAGCACTTGGATGGGTTTCATCAGATGCAAACCACAATATGCCTCATAATGAGATCAAATTTGAGCCTATTTAGAATTCTCTGACTGTGTCTCAGCTCCACCATCAGGAGGATGTGGAAAGGGAGAATCACAGAGTTGATTCTAGTTGGAATATGAGAAATAAGATGTTAGAAGAAATGGCAAAAGAGAAGAATGACAGAGACTTAATGAAGTCTGGGATGGATCGGGGACACAAATTCAGTACTTTGTCAAGGGCAGCCTTGGTTCTGACTTCATGCTCTGTTATCCCATTTGCCACATGATTTCTGCCTGGTTACATCAATGAATATTCGACTTTTCATCTGAAGCACACTCCAAACCCTAAGGGTTTCTCTTGTAAGAGTCCTTCTCTTAATTAATTTCACGACATTTGTTATAATTAAAAGTGATTTTATCACTCACTCTTTCAGTTATTGTATGAAGTCACCCTGAGGACTGAAAACTATGAGCTACCGTGACTGGAAAACTGTTTGTAAAAATCAGGCAGTAAAGTGGTAATGAGTCTTAAAGATGGGACCAGCCTCACTTATTCCTGTAGGTCTCTCACTGATTGCTAAAGGAAATACTACAAATATTACCAAAATATTTTTTTTCCAGGTCCTTCCACATTTTGGCACTGGTTAATGCTTTCTATTACATTTTCTTCCAGGAGCCTTGGCTGCCAGAGGGTGACTCTACACAAGAACATGTTTCTGACTTACATTCTGAATTCTATGATTATCATCATCCACCTGGTTGAAGTTGTACCCAATGGAGAGCTTGTGAGAAGGGATCCGGTAAGCATTGCATGACTTGCTTGTGATTTACTCTTAAAGACATAGTCCCCATAAATAGTGAACATGCTGCTGTTGTCTGGCTTAAACAGCTATTTACATGTGTGATCGGATTTACTTTTACAGTGGAATTTTGCATAAGGCATGGTGTGTCATTTCTATACAGTTATCGGAAGTAATTGCTATATGCAGTAGTAATGGATTGGGAATAATTCAATCATAACCACATAAGAATTATACAACAAATCATGACTTTTTACTACTACTCAAAAATGTATTCACATCTATGGGAAATTTACCGAGCACATCTTGTGAACGTGGGCAGTACGGGGTGTACTAAGGCAGTGCCTCAGTGTGTCACTAATGGGTTACAGGTAAGCCTATATAGGAATGCCCTTAGCGTCCTGGCACTGGGCTGGGCTTGCACCAGTCAACTGAGCTACGAGTAGCTATGCATTTACTCTGGTAAGCCATATAAATACTGTCTTGAGTTGAAAAAGATTTAAATACCCCGAGCTCACTCACTCTCATCTCCCAGTCTCTGCTGATGATCCCCATTAACTTAGCTTAGCCATAAATCAGAGGGCAAGGAAACCCTGATGGAGATGTACAGATGGGTTCCTCTGGGCCCAGGGCGGTGGGAGCAGGGTGGAGAGTGCATTTGAAAGCACAAACAGAAGCTATCTAGCACACAATGAATGACCAAGGGATATTTTCATTTTTGTTTCTCTGCCTAACTATGTTATGCAAGCATCTGTAGATAGCCTCATCTTTCAAAACTGGCATTTGACAGCTCTGCCAACCCAAAGACAAAAATGCGTGAAATCTGCCCAGAGCATGCATCCTGCGTGACAGTGGCATGGCATGGGAAAGCAGCTTAATTTGGCTTCTAATGAATCCACAGTGTTAATAATTTTTGCAGTGTGAATATATCCAGAAGGATATTATGGGTCATCTTCTAAAACCATGGCATCTATTATCTGAGACAGTCTTATCTTACCTGCAGAATGTGATCCAATGCGCTTATCTTGATGAGTTTTCTTTTTTAATGTCAACTGATTTTAACAAAAATAATTTCATTTCATCTAGTCTTCCCAAGACCCCAGCAAAGAATGGATATTATTCCTATTATTAACTGAGAAAACTGAGGATCAGTGAAGGGACAGGTCCTCTGTACTGTGGTTATTTAGGGGTGGGATTCAAACCCAGACATGTCTCACTCAGAAGCCCACCCTCTCTTCTATATACCACATTGTGCCCTTGCTTTATTTCCTTAGGAAGATGTGTTCTTAAAGAAATGGGCTCAATCAAAAAAAAAAGAAATCTTGCCATTTGTAACAATGTGGATGGAACTAGAGAGTATTATGCTAAGCGAAATAAGTTAATCAGAGAAAGACAATTATCATATGATCTCACTCATATGTGGAATTTAAGAAACAAAACAGAGGATCATAGGGGAAGAGAGGATAAATAAAACAAGATGAAATCAGAGAGGGAGACAAACCATAAGAGACTCTTAATCATAGGAAACAAACTGAGGGTTGCTAGAGGGGGGCTGGGTGGGGGGATTGGGTAACTGGGTGATGGACATTAAGGAGGGCATGTGATGTAATGAATAATGGGTATTATATAAGACTGATGAATCACTGACCTCTACCTCTGAAACCAATAATACATGTTAGTTGAATTTAAATTTTTAAAAAAGTAAAAAAAAAAATAAAGAAATGGGCTGAACCATTTCAAAGTGGTAATTGTCCATATTTGGATACATACATTAGGGAAGCTGACTCCTATTAAGTGGTAGAAGCAATTAACTAAGCATTTCTCAGCAGAAAAGACTCAAATTTTTGGTTTCCCATATCCCATTAAGTGTGGAAATCCTTAAAAAGCTACTACTGTATGGAGGAGGCCAGGAAATGGCACTTTAGTCATTAAAGAATCAATGCAGTGCTCAGTCACAGTATAAAGTATTGTAAATTCTTGAGTAGGCTCTCTCCCATCACTCTTGTGGGGGTATCATACCCACGTGTCATTCCACCAGCCCACTCTCTAGAGGCTTGTAGGGTGAAGGGGGCTTCTCATCCATTGTAAGACCATACTAAACCTACTATCTTCCCTAATAGTCTAAATTCAGGATTTCTCTGGATTTGCTATTGAAATACGGAAGCCATTTAACCTTATCCATCAACAAGAAAGATAAAAACTGCCCTGTTTACTTCCAAGAGCTTGTCCTGGAGTCCCAAAAGAAGCATAAAGCTTTTAAAAATTCCCAAGGGCACAATATTGCAAATGATTGCTCACAGCGTTGCTGCTAACTCTTGCCCTATAACTAACGCCCTTGGTCTCTGCACTTGGCTTCCCTAACTCATCCATTAGTCAACTCATTGCTCTTAACAGTCTCATGAGTTATCATCACTGGATGTTTTCACGTTCATAGGACACTTTAGGGGCAGACGTGCCTATATACTTTGCCAGTCACCATGCACAGACTGCCTCCTAGCCACCACCAGGTCAACCCTGCTCTGCCTTGCAGCTTCTCTATTGCCTGGAAACCTATACTAAAGCCTCTAAGGAGATGTCTAGGGACCCAGTTCAACTACTATGCAGCTGATCTCCTGGGAGAATGTAAGTGTGAGCATAGAGGAGCCAGAGAAATTAACAGGAAGCTTTCTTATGGAGGAGTGAGGGTGGCTCTGTTGCACACATTAGGCACTCTCGAAGTGATCTAAGTTTGGTGAAAATCAGGAAAGAAGCTTATCTTTATGGCATGACTAGCACCTGGTTCTGCCAATCAATATATTGTTAACCTAACAGACTTATTACTTTTAGCTATCCAAGAACACACTTCCTAGGGAAAAATTGTAAAATCTTGAAAGGTAGAATTTAATCCAATCAATCAAGTGTTTATTGAGTGCCCCAAACTCAAATTTTAGGCTTTAAGCTGAACTGAATTCATAGAATTTGGGGAACATAGCTATTTATAGCAATCCCTAGAAATGGACCACACCTCATGTGGAAACGGCTTCCTATGTCTCGCAACCATACATGGGGGGTTCAGCCCTTTGTTTACCTATTTCCAAGTGTTTGCAAGATTTTTTTTAACGGAAAACAAAGGAGCAAAAAGACTGTGTGCCTGAAAGAGAAGCCTCATTCCTCTGAGGGCAGACCAAATGAGAATACACCACCAATAATAAGCCACTGACAGTGGGAAACAGGGAACGGTCATAATGTGTGAACACCCTGTGCCCTCTTTCACATTTCCAAAAGTCTTTTTATTCCGTAAGACAAAATTTGGAAATTTGCACCTTTTACCAAATACGTATAAAATGTGTCGGCTAAAAAGAAATGGCTACAACGACAAAAATTAAATCATGTTTGTAAGTTGTGAAGCGTAATGCACTTGGCCCCCCAAAACTAGGTCATTTGTGTTTAGTGTGTTTTCTATTTGCAACAGTTATTGTTTTCCAGCGAGATCTTGCTAAATCTCTTCTCTAACTCTCCGTATGCAAACAACACAGGGCTGCTCTGTCTAAGCAAAGTTAGTTCAAGAAAGGGCAAGAAAGAACCCTCAAGTAGGACATGTCTTATATGTTATTCATCCTTGAAACTGCTTATTTCTAAAAGAGACACAAGTCTTGAAATCTGTGTTGTAGCTCACCTTGAAAATACATATTCTGTTATGAATGCGTTCATAGAAGCCGAATTTATTAAGTATCGTTTCCCATCCAGAAGACTCTGAAAGTGAACTGCAGTTGAAACTATAAATTCAGGCATCAAGAAAGGAGAAATTTTCCCTGTTGTAATATATTTAAATGTATAGGGGATAAACAAGAAGTAGGAAAAGTTTAAGTAGGAAATCCCCATCTTTCCTAAGAGTAAGGTTCTCTACCTCTAAAGAGACAGACAAAATAACATCTCAACACTGAGAATCAGGTCATCAATATATTACTAAGTCACATGCAAAATTATATATTTAAAATTTACTTTAAATGAATTATTTGAAATATTGCATTTTTCTTGAAAAAGTGACATTCCAGGAAACTTAGATTAAGGTTCTCCATAGCCAAGAAGAGTGTAGATAATAAAGAAAAACCCAAGAAAAGGCCAAAAAATAAAAAAAAAACCCACAGTAAATTTTTGAAAAAGCGTAGTTATTGGACATTGTCAATTACAAATATCGATTGAAATTACAACTAACAAAAAAATATATAACTGAGGCCATAAATTAAAGCATATTTATCAGCATTCCATTTACCTGTGATTCAGGTATGTGTCTCCTTTAATATATATATATATATATATATATTTTTTTTTAAGACACTTTTTCTCTTAAGCAAACTAAAGGCAGAGTTGTGGATTATTTTTTCATTTTGACCCAGTTCTTAGGTCACTGAATCAGCAGTTAAGAGGCAAAAAGATTTTCCTTCCAGTGCCCAAGGGAATATATTAAAAAGAAAGTTATTTCTTGTAAAAGGAGGCTGCATCATCCCAAATGCTGTTGCACTGCTTCTATAAGAGTTTATTTAGTTGGGGGCAAAAGAAAACAATGTTCTCACTCCTCAGTAGGGAATCCCCATGGGTTTGTGGTCCCTTTCCCATCAAAGTAGCTAGTTTCTGCCCTTGGAAGTTTTTTAGATAGGCAGAGCCTCTCCTGTAAAACCAAGGGTGAGAATTTCATTCCTTGATATTCTTTTTTAAAAAGTTAAACTCAAAGTAACTCATGGCATAAATAAGGGCTGAATAGAGCCTCAGTTTATTGAGTGATGTGAAAATTGCCCACTGTCATTTGTGTCATTTGAGCATTTCATTTCCATAATATCTAAAATTTCATTTTCTTGTTCTATCTGCTTATTTGATGATCTTCATGTAGAGAGTCAGGAGGCAGAATTAAAAGCATTGTTCTTACTGAATCTAAAGGAAGCTGGCAGCATATTTGTCATTTTCTAGAAAGAAATGTCTCTCTGCACTTTTTCTCTGGGTCTAAAAGGGACAATACAGGCAGATTAGTTTTTACTGGGAACCTGGGCACTTTGCACTTCAAAAGCCAAAATAATCCAGTCACATTTTCTGTAGCCTCTTATATAAGTAAAGTCAAATGAGCCCCAAGTTGTGAAAAAACAAAGTGAATTTCTTCTAATTCTAATTTGTTCGGGACAGATGAGCCACCAGACTATGTCAGAACTTCATCCTAGTCACAGGAAGATCAGTTTGGAATGGATGCCCAGAACTGAGACACCAGAGATAGATGAAACCCAGGGTTGGAAACTGGGTTTCATCTCATACTCAGCCCAGAGGAGGCTGGTGCAAGGGAGGGCATCTCAGTGTGAGAGACGTGACAGGGACAGCAGGGTTTTTGAGATGAGAGAGATCAATGCAGGTAAAAATATATTGGAATTATCCACTTTAGTAGCTTATGGAAGAAATTAGACTGAGGATGAAAAAGTATGATGGATTTGAGGGACAATGCAGAGAGAATGATGGTAAGGAAATATCCTACTCTGGTCATTTATGCCATTTCACTTTACTTATTCGTCAAAACCAATAAATGGTATTTTAACCAAGATCATATGGTGCAGAAAAGTATGGAGGATTTCTTTATTTCCTTTAAAATGTATTATTTATAATTGGCCATTTTCCCATATGGATTTGATGAATTTTTTCCTAAAATGGCTATAAAACATCAACCCAACCTGTAGTTTCTCTCATCTGGCCAATCTGGGTGGTTCCTCTGCACAGGAAATCAGTGTCTTACAAATGGTACCTTGTGAGACGGTTTATGTAGTGAGGCTTCGTGTCAACATTTGCAGCTAGGCTATCATGAATTTCTTATAGATTTGTTTTCATTCTCAAAAAGCTTCTACTTGAGATAGAAGGAATTTTGTACTCTCCCTTGGTGGTACATTCTGTCGGTTCATTGCTAGAAAGCCATGGAGCAAGTCAGTCTGATATTTGCTGTGCTTAGCTGGATTGCTCCAAATACTATAGCATTGATCCTACTGATCTTACAGGCTCTCAAATCCTTAGCTCTTATACTTACTTACAGATCATTCTGCAATGTTAAGCAATGTACTTAACCTCACTTTGCTAATGTGTAAAGAGCAGATGATAATAGCACCTTCCTCATAGAGTCGTTTGTGAGGGTTAAATGAACTGATACACTTAAAAATCTTCAAAACACTGGCACATAACAACTCTCAAATGTTAGCTATTATTATTTATATTATAGTTGCTACCATTGTCGTTAGGCCTTAAGCACTTGCCATTTTCCCATGGTGGCACCTGGTTTCATTTCTGCGTTAAACAGCATAGATTTGGAAACTTCAGAGCATTTGTAAAACAAACAAACAAAAAACTGCTTAAATCCAAAAGGGACGAAGTGTAAAAACAGAATGCAGAGAATACTCAGAGGTTAGTAAATAGGAAATCACCAAAAGGGCAGTGGTCTGAGAAAATAAAACTAAGTCAATCATGGCTTGAGAACCTCTAGTGAAGAGTGACATAATATCCTCATTATACCATATAGAAAAAGACCCTTGAGCATAGCAAGCTGTTAATTGTATTCCCGTGTTGCATTCTTAACAGGCTTTTTTTCCATCATGTGTGTATCCTGCTTTTCTGTTTACTGTGGCTTTGTTTTCAGAACACTTCCAGAGTGCTTCCTTTGCCAATTTGTAGATCATCTTCCAACATTCTTATCTTAGATGGGACTTTTATCTCCAGTGCATTTTTTCCCCCTAAACACACCAAATCCCAACTACCGTTCCATAGACTCAAGCTCATTTTCTCTGAGGCTTTATCAGAAATCAGCTCAGGATTGCATGACAGATTCACATTTAATTGAAAATGTTACATCCTTAAATTCCTCTGGAGAAACACTGCAGTACTTCCTTACAAAGTTATTTAATGCTGACTTTCTGACTGGGGGATTTTTCTCCTTCATTCAGCTAGCTTTAAAGACTGTACAAGTTGACAGTTTTCGAGTTGATATGAGTGCCTTTTGCTCCTTCATTTATCAACTGCACTGGCATCTTGACAAAAAGTACTGTAATTCCTTCTCATGAGGTTTTAGTATACATGTGCATCAAAGTCAGGACTTTCCCCACTGCATTGTGAGTCTACTGGAACATAGATAATTAGGATTATCAGCACTGGAAGACCAGCAAGTAACCAAAACAGGAATCAGGTACTGAGGAAGTTCCTTCTATACCCTAAACCCATTCAGGGTGGCCCATGGACCAACAGCATCAGGATCCCCAGGTGCTCCCTAGAAATGCAGAATCTCAGGTCCCACGTTAGACCTTCTGAATCATGATCTCTACTACTGGGGCCCAAGAACCTGTGTTTAAACAGGCTCTGCCAGTGATTTTGATGCATTCTAAAATTTGAGAAAATCAGCCCCATAGGAAGATAATTACTGTAGATGCCTTTGTTATTTACACTTGAACTGGACATATTTGGAGGGATGCATTTTAAAATGCTTTCAGGAACTCAGACTCCTGTAAGTAAGCCATAGCCACTCCTTTTAGAATTTAATATCAAAAAGTAGATTAGGGGCACCTTGGTGGTATGAGTTGGTTGAGCATCCAACTCTTGGTTTTGGCTCCAGTCGTGATCTCAGGGTGTGGATCGAACCCCACATAGGGCTCCACGCTCAGCACAGAGTCTGCTTGAGATTCTCTCTCTCTCTCTCTGCCATCTCCCTTCTAAAATAAATAAATAAATCTTTTTTAAAAAGGAGTAGATTAAAGGGCATTTTCAACCTTGTAAGATGTATGAAGGGATGGAGAGGAAAAGTTGAGCAATATTCCTTTTTAGTTCTCCATGTATCAAAATAACCCTCTCACTTCAATAGAAGAGAGCTGGGGAAATTACCAACCTAATTGGATGTCAGTCTCATTTAATCCATCCTCCCTGATAGACAAAAAAACGTTTGCCCACAAATTCACGGTGTTGTTTACTCCAGTTCCAAATAATTCAGGGAAGATCATGGAGATGCAGCCTCCATTTCCCAAAAGTTTGTGCCCACACAAGACAGAATGATCTGCACATCACATGGATACAGGAGGCAGAACAAGCCAGAGCCATAGTGCTGGCTGGTGCCTTGTTGACATTCATACATATGTTGGCCAGCTTTTCCTGGAACATTCACAGAAGAACAAAAACGTGATTTCCAGGAACTTATCAGACTCCAACAAAATTGACTAGAAGATCAGAATCCTTTTCGTTTTGGCTTTTAGTTGTGATTAACCTACCTCTCTCCCACAAGGATTTTCTCTACATTTTTACTCACTACTCCTCCCCATCTCCTAGTTCTTCTGGATGGTTGCATACCAGTTTTCACCTGTAACCAATCCTGGCGGTCTGTGTGGAAGTGACTAGAATGTGGACAAAGTCCTAATCTGAGCAGTCATTCACAGGAGACTGCATTGCCCCTACAGGCCTGACTGCTTTTTCCAAAGGAAACCCCACATTGACTCTGAAAGTATAAAATACCTCTTCCGTTGTACCTGGGCCCAGTATGGCATGTTTCCCTAAAGAAACCGGAAGAAGCCCTTTCCAGCATTTTCTGATTCACACAACATCCTGAGACACCCGAGAATGACACAAAATACTTCTCTGGAGGAGCACTATCGCAGCTCCCCAAAAGTTCTAAAGAGAAAAGTAATCAAAAATCTCCTGGAAAAAAGTAATCAAAAATCTCCCTCATAGGAAGATAGAGACCTTGAGGATTTAGAAATATCATTTAGAAATAAAAACACCCCAGAAAAGAAAACTTACACTCCTGTGACTACAGTAAGGTAAATGCTAATCTGAAAAGCAGACGTATGATAGGCAGGAAAAACCTAGGATGAAAACAAGAAGGTGAAAATCTTCACTGAAACCTGAAATTTGAGGGCATGAGGCACCAGGCCAGATGTAAGTTACCTTTGAAATAAATATATCACATTCCAGAGAAACATTCTCATTTCTCCCTCTTAACTCTGCACATTTGGAATGCAGTTCAGGGGTTGATATGTTGGGGAAACGGATGACATTCCTAACAGCATGAAATAATCAGTTACCTAATAAAGAAATTGATTTAAAGAATATAAAGTTCTGGGGCGCTTGGGTGGCTCAGTTGGTTAAGCAGCTGCCTTCAGCTCAGGTCATGATCTCAGGGTTCTGGGATCAAGCCCCACTTTGGGCTCTCTGCTCAGCAGGGAGTCTGCTTCTCCCTCTGACCTTCCCCCCTCTTGTGCTCTCTCTCTCAGATAAATAAAAAATCTTAAAAAAATAATATAAAATTTTGCTTATAAATTTACAAATTATTCTCCTTAAAATGAAGGCCTAAACAGAGAAGCAGAATTGTGGATTTGTGCACTAGGGGTGTTGGGCATTATTAACATTTGCCTATAAAAATAACATTCTCAGATAATCAAAATTATCCTCCAAAATTCCTTAAATCATCTATCAAGTACAATATACATTCCTGTACAGAAATACTTAGGCACACAAAAGTTTGAGGATACTTTGGGTTATTTTTCTGGGCAACTTTCTCTGCTGGGAATGCTGAGTTCCTTGCTTTCAAATAGCTTCCAGAATGATAAGGGACCACTCACAAAAGGGAGAAAATGGCAGTGATAAATAACATCACTAATTTTTTGCTAAGTCTTTTTGGAAACTTTCTAAAACTGATATTGTTTTGGAAACTTTGTAAAACTGATACTGTTTTAGAAAAGAAAAGCAATAGAAAAGACAAAAAAAGTGAGTCCTTGGCTCTAAAAATGTAAAATAATTTACCTTCCTTTGATTATATGTCAAAATACTCAGATACCTCATTCTCCCATAACATGTCTCAAGACAATTCACAAACTCAAATAATTAAGTAAGGGAAATAAAACTCTTCTCAGCATCCCTCATCTCATCAGATCTAGTATCTCCCATTTTGTTTTGGTCTTATAACTGGGTTCAATAGTGTTTCTAATGAATGAGAAATAAACACACACTTCCCATCATATTACAGAGAATGGGAACACTTGTAAACTTTTTCATGTAAAACCAAAAGCTAATCATGAAAACCCTTCTCCAATAATAATACTTTAAAATGATCCTGAAATCAAAATTCCTTCTCACAGATCGGGGCAGACTGATGAAGGGCCCATAAAGTAGGACCTTTTTCAATCATTGGAGAGCATGTTTTCTCTGGATTTTCTGTTTTCTAAAGAACTGCTATTTGGAATGATGGGGTGGGGAGAAGAGATACTGAGTATATTTGACTCACACAAAAGCTTGTTTTCTTTTAATTGAAATGATAAGGGAAGCAGCAAAAGACATACTTTTAAATAGGTCTCATATAAAGATGGCCATTGGAGAAAAATGTTTCAATTGCATACATAAATAGTACTTCAATAGAGAGCATCCATCTTCCTGTCACATGCAGTTGAATTCAGCTGATAAATAAGTCTTGCATCTCTCCTTTATGAGAAAAAAAGTGATTATGGATTTTACCTGTAATAAGCTCAAAGGCCTTGAAAAGTTCTGGATGATTTGCATGCAGTGTAAATAATTGAAAAATGTGAACCATTGTGACAGAGTAAAAAGTAGGTATATTATCAAAATTAAACTACCAGGTTTATAGGTGACTATAGTTTTAAATATGTTATTTAACCATTATTTCAAGACTGGGAATGTTTTAAGATAAACTGCAGGGCTCCTGGGTGGCTCAGTTGGTTAAGCGACTGCCTTCAGCTCAGGTCATGATCCCAGAGTCCTGGGATCGAGTCTCGCATCGGGCTCCCTGCTCAGCAGGGAGTCTGCTTCTCCCTCTGACCCTACCCCCTCTTGTGCTCTCTCTTTCTCAAAAAAAAAAAAAAAGATAAATTGCAAATCACGAAGATTGGAAGTGTTTTCAGAAAGAAGAATTTGTATGCTCAGCTTGAAGACCGTTGTGCAAAGAGAAGGAACTGCTTTAGCAGGGCTACAGGGCATAAATGACAGGGAATTGTTGGCCTTCTAAAGGTGCCAAAACTTAGAAGAACATGGCAGAGACTCAGAAGGGCACCCCTGCCGGGGATCCTGCCCAGCACTGTAAGTTTTTTATTGATGTCAATAGCCTGACCCCTTCAGACATTTGCGAGAACCATAGGTCTGTTAGAAAAAAAGGACCCTGGAATTTATTTGTCCAATCTTGATTAAGCAGCTCTCGTTTGGATACTTGAGAAATAATCAAATTAGTTACCAAAATGTTTTCAGTGAACAACATTATAAGCACTACCCAAAGCCATGTTCATTTAGATTTAATTGGCACCTACTGCTCACCTATTGTATAAATATTACTGGGTTGGGCGCCTGGGTGGCTCAGTTGGTTAAGCGACTGCCTTCGGCTCAGGTCATGATCCTGAAGTCCCGGGATCGAGTCCCACATCAGGCTCCCTGCTCAGCAGGGAGTCTGCTTCTCCCTCTGACCCTCCCCCCCCTCTCATGCTCTCTGTCTCTCATTCTCTCTCTCGCAAATAAATAAAATCTTAAAAAAAATTTTTTTTAATATTACTGGGTTTAAATCCTGAGGGTCAAGATAGGAGAAACAGCAGAGACAAAAAAATGATCAGGGAGACACATATTTAACAGCAATTACATGTTCACTCAATGTGTACTCTAAATGTCCATTAAGTAAAATGTAATAAATTAACCTGGTAAATTTAACCAATATAGACCACAAATCTGTCTTATTCACGGTTTTCAAAAATGTCTTTTCCTTCGAGCAAAATATCTAGAGATTGACTTATCGATTCTTCTTCCCTGGCTCAAGAAAATATGACTTTGCACCCTTCCTTCTGTGTTAGGGTGCCAGTTGAAATCCACTGTTCTACAAAGTCAGGCCATATTGTAGGGGGAAAGATTATATATAGTCCATGGTATAGATTTGGGTTATGGAATGTGTGTATATTCATGTTTAAATTGTACCTTGACTAATGCACTTTCTAAAAGTCTTGCCATAGATTTCTCAGATCTGAAATCTTAAGGCAGCTGTATTATCCTCGAATGTTGTATAATAAATAATGAAGAAAAAGATGAGAAATTATTTAACAAAGCTAAATGTTCTGTAAATTCAGTAGAAAAATTCATTTCTTATTAACCCTGAACAGCTGACTTAAAACTTCAGGCAAGACTGGTGTCAAGTATTAATTTTTCTGAAAAGCAAAAACAATAAAAAGAATTACCACATTAAAAAAAAAACATTTTAGGCGCCTGGGTGGCTCAGATGGTTAAGCGTCTGCCTTCGGCTCAGGTCATGATCCCAGGGTCCTGGGATCGAGTCCCGCATCGGGCTCCCTGCTCAGCAGGGAGCCTGCTTCTCCCTCTGCCTCTCTCTGTCTCTTGTGAATAAATAAAATCTTAAAAAAAAAAAAAAAAAAAAAAAACCATTTTAGAAGCTTTAGGGAAACATAAATAATCATGCTTAGTCACTGGAAATCACTCTGAACTTAGAGCAAACTTTAAACTTTCTACTTTAAAACATGACAAACCTAGCAGCTTTGACTTGACAGAATTAATATGGAAGCCGTACCTATTCACCTGATATTCCATTTTACCAATGAAAGGGAGAAATTGCAAGTATTTTTTGTAAAAGAGAAGAGTTTTTGGTCACATACAAAATGTATTATGTGAATGAAGTATGCACTGGTTTGGCCCTTGCCAAAAATTTCCACTGTAGAAAGCTTACCTTTGGCAGCATTTCTCTGGGCCTTCAAGACTCTTAAGTTTCTTGGGAGTACAGTTGGTGTTTGACCACTTTAATCTTCCAGCCTAATGCCTGCATCCAGTATAAGATTAATAAGTATTTGTTATGCCACATTCCACATCTGTGTTTCCTATGGTTCTCCATCCCCATTCCTTTTTAAATTCTTCAATCCTTCCACTCTAAGGTTTCTATGAATGATAGGATTAAATGTGTAATCCTTTCCAGAGGTATGGCATTTTAATAAGGAAAACAGTCTTAAGCTAAAGAAATGAAATTATGTGGCATTTCAGACATTATGAAGATGGTGGAGTGAGTTCTGGGAGGCAAGATGGTATTCTCTAGCTCCCTTTCAGACCTGGTAACATACCCATAGGGCAAATGGTACCAAGAATGGTTCATTGTAGATTCTTCAATGGCTTAAAGATAGGATATAGGCTGTGACCTACTGTTGCCTGCATTGCTTCCATAGATCAGTGCTGATTTCCTTTCTACTTCTCATCCCAAAATCCCTCTCTTGTCCCCAGTACAACATAGGAACACCTCAAAACATTGACCACCTGTTCTAAGGTTGGTCTTTTCTAAAAAAACAAAAAATTCCAAAGCAGTTTTCATATGGAGGTACTCTTTCCCCCACTGAATTTTTTTTTAAAGATTTATTTATTCAATAAATGGTGCTGGGAAAATTGGACAGCCACATGCAGAAGAATGAAACTCGACCATTCTCTAACACCATTCACAAAGATAAAGTCAAAGTGGACGAAAGACCTCAATGTGAGACAGGAATCCATCAAAATCCTAGAGGAGAACATAGCCAGCAACCTCTTTGACAATCGCCCACAGCAACTTCTTTCAAGATACATCTCCAAAAGCTAGTG
The DNA here is from genome assembly GCF_002201575.2 of Neomonachus schauinslandi. Classification (NCBI taxonomy): domain Eukaryota; kingdom Metazoa; phylum Chordata; class Mammalia; order Carnivora; family Phocidae; genus Neomonachus; species Neomonachus schauinslandi. Next base: position 36,134,155 of record NC_058414.1, on the reverse strand, counting down.
AAACAAAAGCAAAAATGAACTTTTGGGACTTCATCAAGATAAAAAGCTTCTGCACAGCAAAGGAAACAGTCAACAAAACAAAGAGGCAACCCACATAATGGGAGAAGATATTTGCAAATGACACTAGAGATAAAGGGCTGGTATCCAAGATCTATAAAGAACTTCTCAAACTCAACACCCAAAAAACAAATAATCAAGTCAAAAAGTGGGCAGAAGATATGAAAAGACACTTCTCTGAAGAAGACATACAAATGGCTAACAGACACATGAAAAAATGTTCATCATCATTAGCCATCAGGGAAATTCAAATCAAAACCACATTGAGATACCACCTTACACCAGTTAGAATGGCCAAAATGGACAGGGAAAAAAACAACAAATGTTGGAGAGGTTGTAGAGAAAGGGGAACCCTCTTACACTGTTGGTGGGAATGCAAGTTGGTACAGCCACTTTGGAAAACAGTGTGGAGGTCCCTCAAAAATTTAAAAATAGAGCTACCCTATGACCCAGCAATTGCACTTCTGGGTATTTACCCCAAAGACACAGATGTAGTGAACAGAAGGGCCATATGCACCCCAATGTTCATAGCAGCAATGTCCGCAATAGCCAAACTGTGGAAAGAGCCGAGATGCCCTTCAACAGATGAATGGATAAAGAAGATGTGGTCCATATATACAATGGAATATTACTCAGCCATCAGAAAGGATGAATACCCAACTTTTACATCAACATGGATGGGACTGGAGGAGATTATGCTAAGTGAAATAAGTCAAGCAGAGAAAGTCAATTATCATATGGTTTCACTTATTTGTGGAACATAAGCAATAGCATGGAGGACACTAGGAGAAGGAAGGGAAAAATGAGGGGGGCGGAATTGGAGGGAGAGATGAACCATGAGGGACTATGGACTCTGAGAAACAAACAGGGTTTTAGAGGGGAGCGGGGAGGGGGGATTGGTTAGCCCAGTGATGGGTATTAAGGAGGGCACGTAGGGAGCACTGGGTGTTATATGAAAACAATGGATCGTGGATCACCACATCAAAAACCAATGATGTATTGTATGGTGCCTAACATAACATAATAAAATTTAAAAAAAAAGATTTATTTATTTATTTGAGAAAGAGAGAGAATGAGCAGGGGTAGGGGCAGAGGGAGCAAGAGAGAGAATCCCAAGGAGACTCTGAGCTGAGCATGGAGCCTGACGCAGGGCTTGATCCCACGACCCTGAGACCATGACCTGAGCTGAAACCGAGAGTCAGATGCTTAACCAACCGAGCCACCCAGGTACCCCCCATTGAATGGTTCTTAAACACATTGACACACAGTATTTTCTATGCTATACAGATAAGAAGAATTTTCTTAAGTGTGGTTGGGAGATATAATTGGAATAAAATCCACAACTGAACATCAACATTCTGTAGAATTTTGAGGTTGACTTAATTTGTTAGACTAAAGAAAATCTTTGCTCTATAATTCCAATTCCATTTTTAATCAAATTACTATAAAAGCTCTTCATGCCATTTGATGGTAAACATAGATTTGTCTAATGAGTGTACCCAATCAAGAAAACTGTAGGATCTCTTCTCTTGATAGTGACATTATTGCTCAACAAATTTTGTTTTATTGAAACACAAACAGATAATGAAGACACTAAATGGTGTCTTCTGAAGCCAAAGTGGATAGTATTGCTTTTACTTCTTAGGATACATATCATTCACAGTAGAATTATTTCTTTGTTGCCCATATTAGTGAAGAAAATAAAATAGAGCATAATTCACAAATTCCATATATTTTTGGCTTGGAACATTTGTTGTTTTACTTGGGAGTGATCTAGTTATATTTGAATATAGATTATTTCTTGCAACTTGGGAAATAATTATTCTAAACAAAATTACAGTATTATGACTGCTTCCTGGAAGAATAGTCAAAAAGCTATTTAGCTTATTTGATCTCAGAGTTAATATCTTATTACCTCATGCTGCTAAGCAGAAAACCATCCCAGAATGATGGGAAGGACTAACCTTAGGCAAGAGGACCTCTCTGTTGAATACCTGCTTTACTCCATCCTTGAGGGAAGAGTTATAATCAAGTCAGAGATTATATGACTATACCTTATTCATCTTGATATTCACAGAGTTAGTGTAGTTCCTGGCTCCTAATAGGTGCTCCATAAATGTTTGTTGAATGCAACTGAATGACCTTGAATATCTCAGGCACGTGATTCTTCATTAGGAACCTACATTAGAAACTCCTAAAATATTTTGAAAATACACAAGGGAGATGAGGTCTGGTTATGTATATTTTGTAAGTGTTCCCCAGGTGATACTGATAAACAACCCTAGTTATGAACCACTGATCAAAGTGGTGACCAATTTTATAAAAATTTTAATAATCATCTTGATCATCTAGATATATCCAATTATGTCCATGATATATTGGGGAAAAAACTAATAGGCTGGTGATTTTCAGAATTTTTGTGAACTTTTGAGCCATTTATCCTCAGAAAATATCTTACCCTGAACCCAAATACAATTGATCCTCATTATTCAAAGATTCCATATTTACAAATTTGCCTACTTGCTAAAATTTATTTGTAAGTCCAAAATCCATATTCTCAGTGCTTTCATGGTCATTCACAGACATGCACAGAGTAGCAAAAACACTGAGTCACCTGATGTACATATTCCCAGCTGAGGCTGAACAAGGCAACACTCTGTCTTCTTATTTCATCTCTCATAGTGTAAATGTCCTTTTCACAGTCTATTTAATGCCATGCTTTTCACATTTTTGTGCTTTTTGTTGGTGATTTAATTGCTTAAAATAGCCCCCAAGCACAATGCCTAAGTGCTGTCATATTCCTAAGCACAAGTAGGCTATGATGTATCTTACAGAAAAAATAGATATGTTAGATAAGTTTCCCTCAGGCAGAAGTTATAGTGTTGTTAGCCATGAGTTCAATGTTAGTAAATCAACAATATATATTAAATAAGTTATCTTTAAACAGAAACAAATAAAAGTTATATATTGATTGGTGGATGAAAATATTTTGACCAGAGGCTTATAGGAACCTAAACCTGTATTTCCCCTTGGAGCAATGGCTCAGTATTTGCTAATTCAGTTTTTGCAGTAACTTTGTAGAACATAACTACTGTGAATAATGAGAATTGACTGTCTATAAAACATGAAGCCAAACTGCTCTGGATGACAAAGAGCCACATATTTGCACAGGGCTATCATCTTTATCTTCTCCCTATCCCCTCCTCTACAAGTGGCAGACACCTAAGCATCTACACTGGGATTCTTGACCCAGAAGGTATAGGGCTTTGAAATAAGAGTAGTCTTCAAAAATGAATGCGGAGTATCGACTGAATTTCTTACTTCACCTATATGTTTGAGTTCATGTGCACCAGCAAGTGTTTGCTTAGCAAATGCAAACTAATATAAAATTAAATCAAATAATTCCAGTCAGGAAGGTATTCAGATAGAAAAAAAAAAAATCAGTGCCTTCCTAAGCCAATTATAAATTATTTTGGATTACCTGATGTTTTGAATTATTTGCATTACTGTTCCACTTTGGTCAGAATCAGAAGTTGCTTCTGTCTCTGAAAATGCAATATTTGCCTTCTTGTGGACCCAGCTGGCTTTTCCCTATGTTCTATGAGTCCTGAAAGGACTGAGCACATTGGATTCTCAGTAAATAAATTATTACTGCTATGCATTAAATAGAAATGTGCAGTCCTGAAAAGGTTAGTGCAGCACTGGAAGTCATGTTATGGCTATCATACTTTGTAAAAAAGAAAGCCTGAAATCAGTCAGATTCAAAATGCAATAGGGAGCAACTGGGAAAATAATAATGCAAACAATCATCTCTAATACCTAACGTCTTGAATAGTAGATGTTGTTGTTGTCATTGTTGCTAGACAGAGTTAAGCACAGCTAAATATCCTAGGGTAGTGATCCTCAACCAGGAACATTTTGCTCCCCGGAGTATATTTGGTAATGTCTAGAGACATTTTTGATTTCATGAATGGGCCGGGCTGCTACTGGTGTCTAATGGACAGAGGTCAGGAATACTGCTAAATACCCAACAATGCACAGGACAGCACCCCACAACAACAAAAAAATCATCCAGTCCAAAATATCTCTAGTACCAAGATGAGAAGCCCTATTCTAAAGATGACTATGAAATAATTTAGGGTTCTGTTATGTAGTTTAAGCAATGATTATTTCTATACAGACAACAATATGTAGCTGATCTGATTCCCCCAGAGATGTGGTTCCTACATCTGCATTGAGTACTAAACAAGGATGCTATTCCTAATCTCTGTGCACCAAACATGTGGATCCCAATATAGAAGCTAAGGCTCCCATATCACTCACATCAGTTGGGTTCAGCATAGCTCCTGGCTCATATATGAGAATTTATCACTTGGTTCTCTCCTCTCTATTGCTAACGAGACATCACCAACAGATCAATGAACTTTAGGAGCATCATTAACAATTTCTGGGTTATTTGCCTCATTGGCCACAGAAAAAGGGCCATAAAAGTCATGTGAAAAATCCTTGGATGCTCTCAAAAATTATGGGCCTTAGAAACATTGCAGGGAAATCAACCTGTCTAGTCTATATAAGTCCCCAGAATGTAACAGGAAAAGAACATTTTGAGGACAAGGCTTCCATTGCCCTAGATGGCTGTTTACCTGTAATAGTAATGCTCTATGCACTGTCATTCTGATTTGAGGAGACAGAGGGTGGCACGTGTCCACAGATGCTTGGGGAAACTCCCTCGAAGGCTGAATACAAATACTTTGGCTCGTTTTCACATTACCCTCTGTTCACGGTCAATATCTTCCACTGACTTTCTCCATTTCTTTCTGACAGCTGAGCTGCAAGATTTTGCATTTCTTTCACCAGTACATGATGGCCTGCAATTATTTCTGGATGCTCTGTGAAGGAATCTATCTGCACACACTCATCGTGGTGGCCGTGTTCACCGAGGAGCAGCACCTTCGGTGGTATTATCTCTTGGGCTGGGGTATGTATTTTTCCAGCTGAGTTTTGAGCCACCTTCACCTCTGTCTGCATATTTACAGTCTTCTTCTAGTCTTTCTGGTCTCAGAAACTGATCAGGGGCCTAGGTCTTGTGAGGAATGATGGGACACAGGTGGGGGCAGGAGTTCAGTCTCCAAGAGAGCTTGGTAGAAGCCCTTTAACAAGTTCATATGGATTGTGACCAGCATGGGAGTCAGTGCAGAGAAGGAGGGGTGTGATTATGCATTTCTCCAGGAAACAAACCCAGCTACCAGATGGACAAATGTGCCCTGACTGAGAGATCTGATTAGACCCTCCCTTCAGTTTTATTTATCATCCTGTTTGGAACAAAGGAGAGTTTCACATTCTGAATTCTGTATCTCCTCCATCCAGGCACCACTTCCCTTCCTCAGAAACATTCCTTCTTATCAATCCATCAGCAGGACTCCTCCAGTGAAAGGTCAGGAGGTAGAATCCCACCAAACAATAGACATAAATAACCTCATGGGACTCCAAGTGCAGCCTACCTGACACCACAGTGCATGGCAATGACTTTGAAAAGCCTGTGGTTGGTTGCTTAAACCATGGCTGCTTCTGTACAGATTGACTAAGGTGGGGTGTTGAGGTCGATGAGGCCACTCTAGAATTTCTCCCCTTCCCCCAGGGGTTGCTAAAGTCTAGCTCACTCTGATGGAAGGAAACTAGGTAGGTAGTGAGACAGGGAGAGGCAAAAAGCTCTGGGACAAAAAAAGCATGCTGCCTTACCAAAAAAAAGACACATCCTGTGAACCTCCCATACCAGAGGAGGATCCCGACTGTAGAGCCAAAGGCTTGCCCTTATTCTCCACTGATAGGGTGACTATGGCTCTTGGAGCAGAAGCTGTGGATTACTCTCAATTAAGCCTGCTCTTTAATGCAGCATTTTGCAGAGCCCCTAAAAATATTGATAGGAGAGGAAAGAGTTAATGAGGAGAGAAGATAATCCAGAAGCTTTCTGAAAACATCAACCTTTGTATTTAAACCCCTACTCAACAGGCACTGTCACCAACTGTATGGAAATATGTCTGGGAAGTCATGTAAGTGACCTAAAATCTTTCACAGTCTACACCAGGCCTGGCCCTATGCAATATTTGTTTCCATAACACCCTTCCTAACAGGTATATATGGACTTTAGCAAAACACATGACCCAAAACCAATAGGACAAAAGTATAGTGGTGGGCTAGTGGGGCAGATATTTGGGGTATGTCATCGATGAACTGATGATGCTTCGTCTCTTTGGTTGCAAGTAACAGAGAATAAGATTTTCTAATTTAAGCAAAAAGAGAGAAATTATCAGAACCTAGAGTAGCTCATGGAAGTCAAGGGCTGAAATGGACCAAGGCTACTACAAGTGTTGTACACTGGGACTAGAAAACCAGGAGCACTCTCCTTCTATCTTTTGTCTCTGTCTTGTGTGTTTTGTTTTGTTTTGTTTTTTTCCTAAGCATCTGTTTTAACCCTTCTCTTTCTCTACAGACCACAGATCATAGGGTCTCTGCTCCCCCAATCCTAATGGTCAATTAAAGCTACCCCAAATTTTCCTGAGCTCACATTTTTCTGTTCCAGGTACATAAAAAGACTAGGTGCTTGTCTTTAAGTCCTAATTCTGAATAGCAGGACAAGAGAATCTGATTGCTCCAACTGAACTCAGGGGGCCAGCCACTGCTCAATGAATAATGGCCACGGACTTTGAGAGGGAGATTATCACATAGTGCAAACATGTCTGGAGATGGGTGACCCATCCAGAAAAAATGGGAGAGGGGTCTTTGCGAACTGGACAACCCATCTAGAATATACCCCAAACCACCTCACCACTGTTCCCCCACAACCCCCTTATTCTGTTACCTTAACGATCTAGCAAGATTAGAAAGCAGGCTTGTGACTGTCCTACAGTGCTGGGTTCTCTTGCTCTTCCTTGACCTCAAAACAGGTCAGAATACAAAGATCAAAATGGCCTTTTATTATTTTTTCTTTTAGCTGCAGCCTTCCACAAGAGGCTGATCTTACCTTTCCCTGACCTTCTCAGCCTCATATGTACCTTGTCAGAGATTTCTTGTCCTCCAAAGCTAATCATACCAGGAATCAACTGAATACAGGTCAATGACCCCAATAGTAATTCTGATCATCACAATAGTAATGATTGGTGCTGGTCAGATGCCTTCCAACTGAAGACCTGAAAATAACATCCCACCCCTGGCCTGCCACACACACACACACACACACACACACACACACACACACACACACACACACCATTTCTGTCTGATGTATTTTACTTATTTCCTTTAAAATAAAATCTATGGCATATTTCTTATACTGGTTTTGACTATTCAAAAACATCTATCTGCCATACTCAGAAAATTTCCCATGGAAGAAAAAGGTTGTAAATTTATTCTTGCCTGTGACATTCAGCAGAGATGAGGACACCCTGGAAGGAACAATTTATAACTACTCTTTCCATTCTGATGCATTGTGAATTAGTTATAAAACTTTTGACATCATCATAGACAGCTCGATGAAGACATCTGCTTAACACGCATAAACAATTCAAAGAGAAAAAGGAACAAGCTGTTCAGCTGTATCAAAAAGAAGGTAATAAAAATAAGTAAAAATATGTATGGGATACCTTAACCTTTCTTAATCAGAAAATACTTAAAACTTTATCAGAATGATTGAAGTGGGATCCTAAGGAACATTGCACTCAGTAAGGTAAGCATGGAATCATAAATTTAAAAGAATGAGGATTTGCACTTCCCTCTAGACAGATGTTTGGAAAGACAGATAGTCAACCGATATAGTTCTAAAATGTAATTATTTTTTAGCAGGCCTTAAATCTATCTTTCTCTACCCTTGCACACACGTGTGTGCGTGCACACGCTCCAAAATTCCACCCAACTCTTTACCATGTCTGGGAACAAAGTTGAGAGACAACCATGATGATGTGTTTTGAAGCAATTGTTCTGTCTCAGAACTTTGGGCAAGCATTATCTTTGGGTGAGAGGAAGACAGTGAAAAGTACAACTGAAATAACTTCTCAAGAAAAATAGTGTCACAGAATCTTTAAAGAATTTAATGGAGCAGGGAAGAAGAAAAAATTTCTACTGGATAATATTTTTATTGTCCTTTTGAAATTATTTTCACACCTAAAAAGTATGATAGGTCCTAAATTTTATGGTACCATGAAATAAGGCATAACCTGTGCTTTGAAAAGAGTCTGAAAGTGGTACGGCAGAAGATTTGGCCCAAGAAAGCTATGTCCTAAGACATAACTTTGTTTGCAGGTGACGTACATCCCATCCATTCATTTCAGCTGTGAATAATACTACCCACTCCAGGATCTGGAACAGATCCTAAAAATTATAAGAGACTTAAGGAACATCACCCTCTGGGAGAAAAGTACCCAGTGGTGCAATTCTTCCCAACAGAAAGTGAAAGAAGGCTTCTTTCGGTAGTTACTCCCTTACAAATCTGCATGGGGCCGCTTACTAGTTGATTTCTCTCAAATTGAAGCAACTTCAAATAGTGAAGTTTAGTTCTCTGAAAAAAATCATTTATTTTACAACACTCTCCAGATTGATTCTTCACCTTGCTCGTTCTCCTCTTGTTAAATTTCAAAGAAGGAAATTCCCCCCCGTGGACTTTTACAATGAACACATAGAATTTATTTGGTCCCCCTAAAAAAAAAAAAAAAAAGAAAGAATCCTAGGGAGAAGAGATTATTTTTACCCTCCCCAACTTCAGGGAGGCCGTGGCAGGAAGGGCCGTTATGGCCCTTGGTGCCTGGGGGATAAGAGGAAGAGAAAGGGTAAACAAACTGCATCAAAAGCGGTATCATGGCTAGAGCAAGGCAAAGAGCACCGGGAATGAGCAGATACAGGGTCCGCGCTCCTCTGTACATTAAGGAACACATCTTCCTCTCTACAAAATGATGAGGTGGCGGGGGAATCTCCATATGCTTCTTCTGCTGTCTAATTCTAAAACGTATGTTTCAGAATAAATCAAGAGAATGAATTTCTGTTTCTAAAACCCAAGTGGGGAAATGATACGTTAGAACTGCTGTGAATAAAACACAATTATGTTTTGTGTAAAGAGTCTAACTCAAAATTCTCTCAGGCCAAGCATTTAATCAATGGCCCTATTGAATTATATGCTTCATGGGTTAAGAAGCTGAGGTTGTTCTCATGTGAAAACTCAATATTCTGAGGCATTCTCTTTCTGCATATAATTCACAGAAAATAAAAGTGTGGAGGTCTAACTCACTTCTGAGATACATTTCTTAATCCGATGATAATTTTAAAAGCTCTTTCTACAAATGTCTCAAGCAATATTCTGTTGGGCTGGGGTACATCTGAGAAAAAAATCATTTTGCAAGAATCACAACTTTACTCTAGATGACACTTGTAGAATGAAAAATGATTTTAAAAAGAGGTACCCTGACCGAATGCATTGCCAGTAATGACCCCCATCGTTCCGTTTATAAATTCAAAGTTGCTTTTTACTAGCACTTGGAGTTTAGTCAGGGAAGTAGATGCTAAGCTGCCTTCATAGAGGTTCTGCAGGCAGAACTTACAGAGGGTGGGGAATGCAGTTGTGCCCTGAAATATTCTTATGGAAAGAAAACGGGATCGATAATACGTGATATAAACAGACAGGAAAACAAAAAGCCTACAAGAAATACTATGAACATCAATAAGGCTTTCAGAGCAATCAGGCTTTTGTCTCCATAAGCTGCCCCAGGTCACTTCCCTCCATGGGGACCCAACTCCTCTCTATAAGAGAGTCCAGTTCACACGCAGTGAAGAGCTTTCTGGTCTCAACTAATAGTCATCACCATCATCATCATCATCATTGTCATCACCATAGACATAACAATGGTATAATGGTCATAGAGTAATAAGGTGCCTACCACCCTGGATAATTTGTAAAAGGCTTTTAATTATCTGGATGCTCTTAATGAAACTCTGAAGACACATGATGTTCTAACCAAGAGATTTTTACCTGGTTTGACCACAAATAGTTTGTGTAAAAACATCAGGAAGTATCTTGACAGAGATATTACAATTTGCCACTATTTTTGAAAATAAACGACCATTTTCCATGCAATCACAGTTGTAGCTTATGACCAAGAAATCAGGTGTGATTTCTGCTTTTTCACATTTTCAGGGTTCCCGCTGGTGCCAACCACTATCCATGCGATTACTAGGGCGCTGTACTTCAATGACAAGTAAGTATTTTGGTGGTTTTTAAGTGAACATATTTGTAAAGAAAATGCATTTATATTCATGCATTCCCTCCCTCCTTTTTTTCAGCTGCTGGCTGAGTGTGGAAACCCATTTGCTTTACATCATCCACGGTCCCGTCATGGCAGCGCTGGTGGTGAGAATTGCTTTTTATTTATTTTGTTGTTGTTGAGAATTGCTTTTTAAATCCATTATTAAGTATTATCTCTTTGTGAAGATTTCTGTAGAGATGGCTCTGTGTCACATATGTATCATAACCTCAAAATTAGGCTAATATAATGATGATCTATAATGAGATCATCTGTAACAATTCAATTTGAGGGTCTTCAAATGAGAAAACTAAATTTTATTTAACACAGTTGGGGAAGGGGCATAAGTTCATTTGTACCCCCGCCATCACAAAAATACAGTTTTCTTTAAACAATGCTATACCTACATGCTCCTCATTAAAGGTAAAGACCAAGGGGCTAAAGAATGGTAAGAAGATGTTACTGATAAAGGAAGTGAAAAATCAGAGTCCCTCTGCACCTTTTTCCCTGGTCTCTGCCAAACAAAACCATCTTTCATTTCATCTTTGGTCCGTGAACCATCATCAGAACTACCACGGAGCATGCACTTAAAAGTATTTCAGGCCCTTCACATGCATTGCCAGGCTGTTCCTAACAGCAACCCTTCAAAGTAGATACATCAGGACTACTTTAACTCATTAGGGAAACTAGACCCAAAGGTTCAAGTAAACTCACCCCAAATCACATGACTAGTAAGAAGTTGGGTTTGGGGAGAATGTGACCATCTGCATCTATTTCCAAGCTCTTTGTTTTTACCCAAGGTTTACTCTATGGTAGCGAGCATGACATCCCATTTATTATTTAGACATTATTTTTCCCACTAACCTCAAAGACAGTGTTTTTTCTTTGGGTAGGAATGAGAAAAATGAAAACAGTCTGAGTCGTATTGAAGAAGTATCCATTAGTAACCCATCAAACCGAGTCATCATCCAGCCTGACTTCCCACTGCTCCAGTCTTTTCAGTGCACACTCGATTTCTTTTACCCCTCTTCAGAGCAGTGATGGACGTACCAGCCCAACTTTCCAGTTATTTCCAATACCTCATAAGAGTTTTATTATTACTAAAGGTCTCTTTCCTTTCTTGAGTTTTGGGGACAACAATGTTTACTTCTATTCCGGGTAGAAAAATCATTCTAATAACTTAAAAATAAATCATCAATTAAGTTTTAAAAACAACTTTGGTTTCAAAACTAATCTTCACAGTCAAAAGTAGTTTGGGACCTACCAGAATGGCTAATATTAAAAAGTGTGACCATACCAAGTGTTGGCAAGGGTAGAGAACAACTGGAATTCTCAACTAGAACTAGAGGGAACATAAAATGAAGCCACTTTTTTGGAAAATAGTTTGGCAGTTTCTTATAAAGTTAAATATATGCTTCCCATATCAACAGGCAGTTACTTCTACTCCCGGGTACTTATTCAAGAGACACGAAAACGTATGTCCACACAAAGACCTGCATACAAATATTCATAGCATGTTTATTCGTAATAGTCAAATTGTGAAACCATGCCAATTTCCATCAACAAGAGAATGAATAAACAAATTATGTGTATTATCCATGTAATGGAGTATTACTCAGCAATAAAAATGAATTGAAATGCCAGTATATACAACATGAATGAATCTCACAGATACTATGTCAAACCAAAGAAGCCAGACACGAAAGAGAACGTACTGTATAACACTCCACTTCTATGGTAATAGAAATTAGTGGTTGATTGAGGTGGAGGAGGTTGTTGACTGCAAAGGAGCAGGAGAGAACCTTCTGGGGTAATGAAATGCTCTTTTCTTGTTTGGAGTGGTTGCTACCCAGGTACATACATTTCTCTAAACTTCTTGAATGTAAACTTAAAATCTCCAATTTACTGAATGTGCCTTATACCTCAATGAAGTTATTTTCTTTAAAAAATGTTATTAGAAAGAAAAGAAGGCTGGGTTAACTGTCTCTACTACATAAACTTTACAGACAAATTCTTCAGTCCTCATTTCACTTTCCATGAAGTGGTCCTGCCTAAGGGGAAAATCTTTGTAATGAAATGACCAGAAAGCAAGATCTAAAAGTGTCATTTATGACTCTCCTTCGTAAAAATCATAAAAATCAAAGTAAAGAATAAACCACCCTCATTGGAATTGAACCTAATATATTTACTTATATAGGAAAAAAATTTTTTCTCATTTGGACGAAAAAAAAAAAAGGAAATGTTAATTCAGGTCTGGGGAGGGTCTTTGGTTATATGGATGCTTCAGGCAATGCTGAGCGAATTACACCACCTCACAGGCCGTCTGTCCCGTCCTGTGGGGTGACATCTGCTCCCAGGACGAGATAAACAAGAACCGAGGAAAGCAGGCATCCTTAAGTCGGTCCGACCTGGATGATTTGCTCATAACATCGCATCTTGGCAGGTCAATTTCTTCTTCCTGCTCAACATCGTCCGGGTGCTCGTGAGCAAGATGAGGGAGACCCAGGAGGCGGAATCGCACATGTACCTGAAGGCAGTGAGGGCCACTCTGATCCTGGTGCCCCTGTTGGGAATCCAGTTCGTCGTCTTTCCCTGGAGGCCTTCCAACAAGATGCTTGGGAAGATATATGATTACCTGATGCACTCTCTGATTCATTTCCAGGTAAAGAAGCCAGTGGTGTATTTATTCAACTATTCGCTCAGCTAGTTGACATAGGGTGAAGCATTTTCCAAGGCCCATCTGTGATTGGCCTTTTCAAATAGATGTAACCTGGAAGGGATACAGCTTCTCTCTTTCTCATTACCTGTTTCTCTCTTTTTTTTGAATCTCAAAACTGAGGAAGGAAACAGGGGGAGTATGAGCTTTGAGAACACATCTTTCTGAGGACAAATATTTGTCCAGGGATGAACCCACTGCACAGTACTGAGTACTGAGGACAGAATTTCTATTCCCACTGTCCTTTCAACCTTTCCTTCCCCTTTGCGGTAGTTTGAAGGCCACATTTGTTTTGCCTTCATGAAGGGGAGTTTTGAAGATCAACATAACCAATGCCAATCAGTTTCCCAACCTGGATTGCTAGCATCATAGTCACCAATGCCATGAAAACACAGGGCAGAGAGGCAGATGTTCCTAATAGTCAGAAATGCCTCCACTGGACCCCAAGCTGGAAGCTACATCCCTCTTAAACTAGAATATTCTTAGAGTGAAGCACTGAATATGAGTGCACTAGTAATCGTCTTTCATCAAACCTTGACTTGCTAGTGCAATAGCGAAATGTTCCTCTCTGGGCTGTCTATTTATATGGATTCCTAAACAACATAATGCACCCAAAAATAACTTCAGTTCTATTTCTCCTCCTCTTTTTAGGGATTCTTCGTCGCCGTGATCTACTGCTTCTGCAACAACGAGGTAAGCATGCATTTCACATAATACCATCACTCGTTGATATAAAGCCAGCACTTTACAGTTCCCAGAGGGCCTCTGGACACATTTCATTTGCTCTCACTTACGCAGTTGACCTCGTGGGGTTTCGTGACATTCAGGATCATGTATTTTTCCACTACTTCAAGCCGAATCTTACCTATGTTTCTATGGGAGAATTGCAGATATTACCCACACGGGCAGCTATGTTCTGATTTCCTTGGATGACACCTTAAGGTGGTCAGTCCCTTGAGCAGCAAGTGAGAGATATTCTGGATTCCCATAGAAAGAGAAGTCATGCTGCCATCCCTTTGGAAGACCCAGCTCCTCACTGGGGCGGAGTCAGTATCCAGCCAGTTTGTACTGGTTCACTGCTATCTTGTCCCACTGCTTGGTGCTGGTGTCATACCAAGTCTTTGACATTGTGACAATCCCCTTGAAGTTAAGACCCCAAAAGAATTCTCAAATAAGTAATTTAATATCTGAATATTTAGCTCAGTAAAATCTAGGGATCCATATGGCCAGTGTTGTCAGGGCGGGGTTAGCCAGAGTTCCCTTTCTTCCAATGAAATCTTCTTGCCTGGGACCCCAACTGGTGAAGCAGAAACATGGAGCTGCTTACTGTCATTGGGAATGCAAACAGGAGCAGCCACCGTGGGAAACAGCATGGAAGCTCTTTGGAAAATTAAAAATAGAACTATCCTATGATCTGGTAATTCCACTGCTGGGTATTTACCCAAAGAATATGAAAACACTAATTCAAAGAGATACGTGCATCCCTAATGTTTATTGCAGCATTATTTATAATAGCCAAGATATGGAAGCAGCCCAAGCATCCATTGATGGATGAATGGATAAAGAAGATCTGGTATATACATACAATGGAATATTACTCAGCCATAAAACAATGAAATCTTGCCATTTGCAACATATATGTTAGTTATACTTGAATTTAAAAAAAAAAAAGTGGAGCTGCTTAAATTTGTACCAAAGAATATTCAGGGCTTCAAGAAACATGGTTTGTATGCTCCCTCATTTTTTAGGTAAGAAATCTACTCCAGGAAGAACATGTGACTTGCACAATGTCACAATCATAGTTGTATAACCAGGACTAGAACCAAATTTCCTGATTCTTAATTAAATGAACTGACTCTTCCAACTGCACTGTAATATGTCTATGATTCCTCCCTGGAGCTTTGTTAGTATACTTTCTCTAGTTATATACCACATGAATTGCAATGTACAAACATTTTTTATAATTTTACATTGATTCCTAGTAAAAATAATTCTATACCAAGGAAAATCACATTTGGTTAAGAGATCAACAAACATATGATTTTCCTGTTGCTAATTAGAAAGGTTTTCTAACCAGAGTCAATTGATATTTAATTGATTCTCTACTCTTTATTTCTTGAGGTAAACAGGGAGCACCTATAAGATTTTGCTGTTCTGTGACCTATTATTTATCTCCAACCTTGTCACTGCATCACAAGATTTTTGTCGTTCCATTCTCCTTTTTTAATTGGTATATTTTATTCCTCCCTTCATCCGCTCCTCCATAAACTCATCCCATCACTCAGCAGAAATATGCTGTGCATTCACTCTCACTAGGGGCTAGACTAAAGGCCTGAGATAGGAATGAAAAGACATCCTTCTGCTGCCAGCTGTTAAAGTCTCTTTGTCTTTTTCTTTGTTTGTTTTAAGCATAGCAAAAGCGAAATAAATAAATAGGGCTCAGGGCATCCCAACTTTCTATCAATTTCTGTGAATGTATATCTCTGTTTGAGTTGTTTATATCTTTGAGTTGTTTCAGGTGCCATACAAATAAATTTTTCCACCTAAAGCTGTATCTATGTAGGGCTAACGTAAAAATCAGGTTCAGAAGGGCCATACCTTGAAAACACGAGAGGATTGCAGGCATTTGTAAAAATGCCTCATTTTTAACCATGACGCTGTCTTTGGAGCGTCAGGCATAGGAAGCAAGCCAAGAAGTCCTCCTAACAATTGAATGTTTCTAGTTCATTTGAGTATGATATCTCCGCTTTTCGAAGTCAAGAAACCATCTCCCTTTTAATTAAGATTCTGTTACCGGGGAAAGCTACAAGTGTGATGTTTCTAATAAGATAGAAATTGTGTACTGTGCCAAATGTAACCTCACAGCGCCATGAATTTTAGGCCTGTGGCTCTCCACCCGGCCTTCTGTGAAGGTGCCGTCTACACCCCACGAACCCGGCAGGACACGCGGACCTGCGGGATGCCCTTGCAGCTGCAGCTGCCACAGAGCAGTGCTTGGGCTTTGCTGACAGCACGCTGAGTTTTAGCAGGGGGCTAAAGTTTTAGTCTAGGGGCTGAGATGGCAGTTAGACGGTGCAGATTGATGTTTTCATTTTCATTTTTTACCTGTATGTTATCAGTGATTCCCATTATAAAAATGGATCAGAGAGTCGACAGAGAGACTAGAAGCAGGGAAGGAATTTGGAGAATGAAAGTAGTACAAGTGAGGAAGCGCCCATGAGAGTGTGCTTATGGGTCACATATTTCCTACATGTCTTCCAAGAGTGTGGACGTGGACCACCCACACCTTTCAGTGAATTATTAAGTATCTAAGGGACCTCAAAAAGATGACGGTGGCTCTAAAGATGCCCAGTGGTTCCAAGCTACAGCTTAAAAATTGAGAGAGCACCAACAACACAGTGGATATTCTCCCTTTTCATGTCTCCTGCCATTGTCCATGTGTTGTGGGTAAAATCATTTGTCGATCAAAGTAGCATGATCAGAAAGATCTCAATTTAACAGTAACAGATTGGAGTGGATGGAAACTACAACTACTTTTGTTTGTTGTAACTTATCCTGCTTTAGAGGGCCCATCCCACCAGCTTCTAAGAGACAGCAGTCTCTTTCTAGAAAATATTTAGTTCCAAAGCCTTTATCCAAAGGTGCAGTTGGCAGCCCCTGCTGACACTCAGGTGGCTCCCCTCACTTCTGAGGAGCCGAGAGATCCTTTGACTGTGCAGCCTCCTTGGCCAGGCCCCAGCCCTGTTCTGCAACACCAGTTCTCTCTTACAAGCCACCCGAGGAGCCTGCAGAGTCAGCCTCCTTTCTTCACACTGTGAAGGGCCCGTGAATCCCTTCAGCACATGTCATAGCCATGACTATGAGAAGAGAAAGATTTGCTCTACTGGGGTGTTTCTATCCTTGCTTTATGTTTCTCCCCATTTCCCCAGGTATTTCCACCATGAAGGGGAAATGCAAGGTTATTTGTGTTTCTGTATAGCTTTCTCCTCTTCCTTTTGGGATTGGAAGGCTTTGTACTCACCACTGCTCCTTCCAACTGCAGGGGACTCTCCCTATGCCATATCTTGCATGTTCTCTATACTCTGGCTTTTAGTAAAATTCTATTTCCAGAGTAGTACGGTTTTCACTTCATATGCAAAGATAAGCTTTTCTACTTAGAAATTCTTTTTCTCACTCAATAAAACCTGGTTTTCAAAGCTGTTGTCCTAGAGACTCAAGAAAGTCAGCTTTGAGACTCAAAGCTAAGCAATGATTTCTTTTTTCTAGACCAGTATTCTCAAACTTTAATGTGCATCAGAACTGCCTGGAAAAGTTTGTCAAAACATAGAGTGCTTGACCCCTCCCAGAAGAGCTTCCTATTCAGCAGGACAGGGATGGGGCCTGAGAATTTGCATTTCTAACAAGTTTCCAGGTGATGCTGATGCTGCTGATCAGAGAACCCACTTTGAGAACCTACTCTAGACAAAATCTAATTTGTTCTTCAAGCAATGAATGACCTTGACTTAATGAATGAGGGAGTTGCAGGGGAATGTTATTTAGGAAATACAATAGTTAAATATTTTGAAAAATATTAACCTTATTATAGATGCTATTTATTCATTGTTGTCTTCTAGAACAGGAAAGCTTCTACAGACATAGAAGAGTACATAGCGAAAAGGAATTAGAAAGCCTTGATCTTATAATCATGAAGTACCCAATTTACCTCAAACTGTAGGGCATGTACATTCTGTAAGATAAAGACCAGTAAAGATAATGCTCCAAAAGGGTGAAAGAAATATTAGTGACAACTTTATGAATAATATTCAGAAGTACCCCTCAGCATCTAATTAACAGGGTTTAATAGGGATTCCGCTTCAGAAAGTCATATAAAAGCATTTAAAGCATACTTCCAGGTGGATTTATAGTGTTTTTAAAACTTGTGATTTTTAATCTTAAATTTAGATTGCAGCAGGCCGGTTGAGTTGTGGCATCAGCAAGTGAAGGTGTGAGGGAGCAGGTCTGAAAATCTTGCTATCCATTGACTCAAAACTCCCGGGGGTAAATCCCACCTTCCATTCAACAGTATATAACTGCTGGTGCTTATACTGAACTTCAAGAAAACAAGGCCAAAGATAAAAGCTTTCAAGTCCAACCACGAAGATTCTGACCTGATTTTCTTTTTCACAAATGTAGAAACTGAGGCCCAAATATACCAACCTCATATAGATGGTTAATAATAGAGCCAGATGCAATAATTATGTCTTTATCAGACCAGGGCTCTATTTTTTTAAAGTTGGCAATAAATAAGTTGATATAATTAGGGAAAATGTAAAGTGATCTGTGTTAATTGCTTATAATGAGTGGTGAATCTATATAATTCAAAACTTTGTATGTTATATTTATCACATTGGCAACTCCTAACATTTCTGATGCTTTTCAGGAGCAATGAAAAGTCTCCCTGTTTTTTTTTTTTTCAAACAGATTCAATGCCCTTATTGTAGTGATCAAAGCAGCATCAAGCTCAACCTGTGGTATTGTAGGAGATAATTGCCCTATTAAACTATAATTATTCAAGTGTCTTTTACATCCAGCTAAAGGCCTATTCTTATATGTGTGGTTTACAAATTGAAGCAGACTGCCATCTCCACACAAAAGAATAGATTATAATTCAGGAATGCAATTATAGAAGGCTATCAATATTTCTGTAATAATAATATTAAAAACATAAAATAGGCCTCAAACCCTTTGGCCTCATTCTGGGCAGGATACTTCATTAATATGCATGGATACTCCAATGGGGATTATTTTAAAAGAACAGGTGAGGAGAAACAAAGACTTTTTTTTTGGTCTGCTGGGCACTTTTACAAACTCTCTCTAAACTTAAACTGTCTGCTTTGGAATGCCTCTAAATATCTGTGTAAGTTTTAGTTATAAAGACAGTGTTGGTATTTGAGAGATGCTGAATCCACGGAAACTATCAGTTCCTTTTGTCTGGGGACATCGCTTCTCCAAAAATATGCCGAAGCAGTATATTTCCTAATTCCTCAACAGGGCATTTGATGGTTCTAAATTATAAACCTGGCATTTAAAGCATTTAAGGACCTACATTTAATAGACAGTACGACCCAAATAAAACCATACCATCTCTTGACTAGTCCCAACAGAAAAATAAATTGTACAGAAATCCAAAAGAAATCCAGGAAGTAGCAAGCCCGGGCCATGGAGCACTCTGTGGAGACCTAGTTTAGAATGTATGAGCTCAGAAACTATGTGTGTCATTGAGAGGTCTTTGTATTTTCTTAGCACCACCACCCTCCAAAAAGAATATGACAGAAGAGTTTCATTTTCGTCGTCTGAAGACTTGAGGTCAACATCCTGCCCTAATAACAGTACAGTAATAGCAATAATAACAGTAGCCTCCCTGTATGGTACTTTAAAGCTGAGATGCCACTTTGATATATACTGTCACAATTTAATCCTTCCAACAGCAAGGTGAGGTAGAAGAGTTGTACTGAAGAAAGGAGTCTCAGAGAGGCTAACTATCCTACCCAAGATTACAAGGCTAATGTGAGCAGAGTGAGTTTCTTGACCCAAAGTTCAGTCCTTCTTTTCATGGCATTGAATGAGATCCTGTGAAATGATGCTGTAGGTGGAAAAAGAACAGAAAGGTGGTGTGGTGTTACCCAGTGACAGTCTTCCTTTCCCGCCCAGCTGGTTGCCCAGGCAATACAACAAGTACCTGCTTCTGATCATTTCCAAAAGTAATGACTCATTGGAGCTCAAGAGCAGTTCCCAAAAACATACACCATGGCATAAGATAAGACCTAGAGAAGACCAAGCAACAGTTGTAGATGATCTAACACCAGTGGCTTACAGTTCACCTCCGGAAGGAATTCAAGTTCTCAAAAAGCAGTGATTCTAAGTCTCATATCAAAACCCAGTGTTTCATGTTTGCATGAAAGAAAATTTTAATTTCTCCATTAGGTTTGCCCCAGATGCTTTCAGCTCCCCACCCTAGTACCACTGGATACCAGTGCACTAATTATGGTCATTAGTGATCACTTTCTTGCCTGAAAGAGTTATGAACTCATTCTAGAATGGATGTTGACAAGCAGTCAACAAGTGTTTGTTGAATAACTGCTATATGCCCAACAGCATGGCACGTTCTGGGAATATAAAAATGAACGAGACATGGTTCCTGCTTTTAAGGATTTCCCTGTACAGGAGGAGAGAGAGACATACCAAGTCATGATGAGATAACGCAGTAAGAGCAATAAGGAATATAGGTTACTGCAACTAGAGCACAGAAAAGAGACTCCTGACTCTTTATCGGGGGTCAAGAAAAGTTTCCTGGAGAAACAGAGTTGAGTCGTGAAAATCAAGTCTTGACATCAGTGAAGGGTGGGAGAGGGCCATTCCAGGAGAGGGAGCGGCGTGAGCAGAGAGGCCTGATGGGAAGAAACGATATAGCTGGTGGAGAGAAACAAGCAGTTGGTTAATTTTGGAGAACTCGGGTCAAGGCCGTAAGTGGCTTAAAACCACTCTGGCAGAGAGATGAGCCAACTCAGACAAAAGCAGCAGAATGATGGGAATTTTCCACTCCTGCCCCTGACAGCAGCTCTGTGCCTGGTGTCTAAGTGCTCTTACAGGACCCAAATCCCTTCTGTATGTGCCTGGCCGGGTGGCTGAAATGGGGGCATTAGGGGTAAACCGCTAAAGGACAAAACCATCAGACCAAGATTTCAGGTCACTTTGGGTGTGGACTGCATGCCTCCTGAAGAGAATAACCCTGATCAAGTTCCGCCCATTTGGAGTATGTCACCCTACTGCTGTTTTGAATGGCAGTAGCCGAGCGCAGGAAGCCGGTGTGTGCACGAGCACATTGTTTCAATTAGAGAGAATAAATGGACCTAATCCTTCAGACTTTGTCTTCTCTTTGTGTCTTGACCTCTAGACAGAAATGTCTCAGAGGGTGAACAAACCAGTCAGTGCTCAGTTATTCAGCACTAAATGTAGATAAACTGTCCTAATTGCTTTTCTTCTTTACTGTTTCATTCTTCCTCATCTCTGCCTCTTCCATTCCTCCAATCCATCCCGTCCCCTCTAGCTATATTACACCTTCCATTTGTACCTCTTCCACGAAGGTGCTTAGGAAACCATAGGAGGCAAAACACTTACATGAATCAATTTTCAACCAGTAAACAGCCCTAATAAAGAACGAGGCCAGATAGGAGCCTGAAGGTGCCAGACTATCATAAGGGAGATACTTGACTCTCTCAAATCCAGCCACATGGGGAAGAAGCTTGGAGGTGGAGGGGGGGGCGGCCAGGATGGGGAGAGAATAGGAGAAAAAGTAGGGAGTTGTTGCTGCTACGCACCAACACCATACGAGGTGATTCAGATAGCCTCGGTAAATCTTACTCATAAGTCTGAATTCGTGTCCTGATTTCCTTTTCACAAAGGAGAAAAGTCTAAGAAAGAAAGAAAAAAAAAACACGCAGGAAACAAGCTGGGACCCAAACCCAAAGAGTACAGTCTTTGGAGGAGATGGGTCAACACTTAATGCTCTCATCCTGCTGATGCAGTGACCACAAGAAACAAGTCCTCTTTCCAGTTCAGCTCTGAACTTGATGGTCAGCTCTCTACAGCGTGTGCTGTGGCCAAGCAGCAAGGTCAGGAGCAGCACGGGCTTCCCCTGCCCTGGTGGGTCCACCACATCCAACTGTCCGACCTGGACACACCTCAGTCCCCATATGCAAAGTGAAGGGAACAGTAGTCATTAAATCAACAGGATTAAATGAGTTCATACCAATCGAGAGCTTGGAAAACGGCGCATGGTAAGCCCCGGCTACAGCTTTTCATGCCATCCTTGGTCCTGTGTACATCTTTTGTCAACACAAGGTTCAGCTGCATGGCACACAGCTTGACCATGGCACTTCAAGTTTTGGTCTTGGTCTCTTTTAAATGAAATTAGATAGACACGCCTTAGAGAGTACGCCCACACACTCATCACCTCCAAAAAAACACAAAGACAAAACAGAGTGTGTTGCTGCAGTAATTCCAAATGATCAGATTACCAAGTTCCTCTGCCATTTGTCACCTTGAACTTGGTGGCTGCTCTGTTGTATGAAAAGGAACCTCCCAGTGACAAGTTTCATACCCTCTTGTCTTCAGTGAATCCTTTGACTGCTTTGCCTTTTTCTGCATAAACTATTTTAAATGATGTGACAAATACTAATAATTATTTGGAAAGATTGTTCTGCTATGATACACAGAAAATGTATTTGCCACAGAAATTATTCAGCCTTCTATCATACATATCGCTTTATAAGATTAATAGGTTGGGCCATCATTTATATCTTCTTTTAGATTCATACAAATTTGGTTCTTCACAATTAACTTGTTACACACTTTATCTCATGTCATACTATTTCCAGATTCCCCCTCCTGTGCCCCCATAATGGTTAGGTCTTACATTCAAGTTCGGTAGCAAAATAATGAAAGATGTATTAATAAATCGACACAAATATTTTTATATAAAAGCTTGTCTCATGTACTGACTGAGCAACAGAAATTCAGAAATGTAGAGTAGATATTGTAGCAATAATCTCCAATTATTTTAGTCTTGCTCAGCTATAGAGGAAAGCAAGAAGTTAAGAGACGACAGGGAAGATGAACCTTAATGACTAAATTGAATTCAATTCTGAAGAAAGCCGAGCTCCACAAGCAGTGTCACTGCCCATGGTGTTCTTTTCTGCTGCGGTTATTGTAGTTTTCATATTTAGAGCTTCCTGGCTTTAGCATCTTCTTCTGTACTGTATAGTTTATCATATTTGTGAAGCAAGTTTGATAAGTTGGTTTACATATTAGAAGTTTTTCCACAGGAAGAGATTGAAATTTTATGCTTAAAAGCTTCGCACTCCATTAACCAGAGTTTTATCCGGCCCACCCCACCCCAAGCCATGTTGGAGAAAGAAAAATCAACAGTATGAAGTACTTATCATGAAACCCCCGAACTGTGCTGTGGTTTACATATATGTGTTTGTGTGTGTGTGTGTGTGTATTTACATGACCAATAATGTGTAGGTTTAGATTAAAGCTTCTGCATTATCAGAGGTGGTAGCAGATAAGAACTTTTCAAAATCTTTTCCTCTGATAGGACACCTATACCATATGGGGCATAAAACCAAGGCAAATTTCATTCATTGGACAGAAGAGCTAAAGAAGACACTTTTTGCTCAAAAGGGCAAACGACCTTGCCAGTGGTAGCTTAGGCAAGCAGCTCGTTTCTCCGACTTGCAAATTCTTCTCCCAAGATGGTATATTCCCCAGCCAAAGCGTGTATACTGCACGGTCCTTTGGATCAGAATTACAACTCAGCCTCCTCTAGCCTCCGATAAGCTCCACGAACTGTGCCCATAAGCTTGGCTCGGTCGTTTCTGACGATTATATGACAACAAGGTTCCCTTTTCTCTTCCAGGTCCAAACCACCGTGAAGCGCCAATGGGCCCAGTTTAAAACCCAGTGGGACCAGCGCTGGGGGCGAAGGAACCCGCGCCGCCGCCCGGCCGCCGCCGCCGCCGAAGCCAGGGACATCCCGGTTTACATCTGCCATCAGGAGCCGAGGAACGAAGCCGCCAACAACCTGGGCGAGGAGGGTGCCGAGGTCATTGCTTTGGAAATCATTGAGCAAGAGTCATCCGCTTGAATGTGAAGCTAACGCAGCATCGTGATCACTGAGCCTCCATTTCCCGGGAGACAGACAGACCATGCGTTTAAAGTGATCCCCATCCTCCCAGGAGCTGAGCATATCATTTGTGAAGAATTATTAAGTGAATTTGTCCATAGTAAATCTGGAGAAAGTTATCCTTGGTACTATTGCTGTGGGAGACAGTCTAGGAATGGGGTCTCCCACTGCATTCCTTGTGAACTCCATCTTTCATCCGGGACTGAGATGCAGATGTCAGAGTAATGCAAGCAAAGTATCCAAGAAAAACAGAATTAAATTGATCTAGTTCAGAAACAGGGTGCTCCTTGTTAATCTTGAGCCATTTATAACTTTGAAAAATTAAAATCACGGTCACTATTTTTCTTTTTAACTCTAGACTTTGAATTAGAGTATTTCTGTATTTGGCTATGGATCTGATTTTTAATTTTTTTATTTCAGTCAATTCCGATGTTACTCAGATGTTTTACCATCCACACAATGTAAACAGCACAAATTACATGACCTCTGCAAGACCAAGTGGCTTTCTAATATAGGGATGACTAAGAAGGTGGCGGGTGGGGTGGGGTGGGGAGACCTGCATTTGGCAGGAAGATGTAATGCTTTGAATGACAAAGAAATTTAGAGTCAATTTGCTCAAAACATTAGATGGGCCAATTTGTTAATTGGTTTATTAATATTGTATGCTCAGTGTGGTTTTGGAGAATCCTGTCCATTGAACAGGCCCTAACTGCCGTGAGGAACTGGCCTTCACATTGAATGTGCTTTGGTCACTGACGTTTATAAATTGGGAGGTCACAAAGAATCCATCACTAAATTTTTCACAAAACTGCCAAAAATATAATTTCTAGTGGAAGAGAATATTCTCTTTAAAGAGAGTTTTCCACTTTCTTAAGCTCCAGGATTTATAAAGCAAATCACTCTAAGGTTTATAAAGCAGATTACCTCTTGCCCTTGGGTGCTATCTAGCAGTAAAAGATAAATTTGTTTAAGACTGGTAATTAAAAGACTCCATATAAATCCATTAACTGCCTTCCACCCAGCTTCAAAGCTTAACAAGATCTCAGTCTTTTCCAGGAAGATTCAGTAGGGCTAATTAGAAATCAGTTTGTAGTTGACCTCTTGTTTGCTGCTATTAGCAAAACAGGAGGAGGAAAAGTAAGTGCTACGAGTTGAACCATCTACCAGTTCATTTAAAACAAAAGTAGAGGTTCTTATTAAAACCCAATATTATATTCCCACATCTCTCCTTACATCCTCAGTATAAAATCTTCAAAAATCCCTGAATAAACCAGTTCTCATTACTGGCACCTGAAGTTCATTTGTGGATTCGCAACAGTAATCAGAGTTATCTTTTGATTTTGTGCTAAATGGGGAAATCCATCGAAACCCTCCAAATCTCAGATCTCATCTATGTCGATGCCACTGCCTTTAGAGGTGATTTAGTTGTGGAAAAACAGAAAGTCAGTTTGTTCTGGTTATATATTTAGTGCACCCAAAGAAAATTATATTCCTTCAGTGAAAATGTATTTTGGATACTAAAGTGGCTTATGTCTCCTTTACTGAGTGTAAGGGAGGAACTGAAAAGAAGGTATTTTTCCAATCACAGTGTTTATGTAGTGGTGTTCCTATTTTCGTTTACAAACATGGAAAACAGAGTATTTGAGGCAGCTCTAGTACAAATGTGATAATATATTGCTAAATACTCTAGACATTATTGTGCTATTATAGGGGCTGACGAAACAACACAGCTTACCATAGAATTATACATAGTGCCAAAATGATGTGAACTGCTTACGCTATGTATATGTATAAATTAATACAGAGTATGTTAAAAACAAAAAGATGTATATGTGCATATTTTTCTAAAGAAATATATTCTCATCTTTCATTCATTTATCTTGTCTCCTGCTCATTCCATGTTCATTTTTTCATTTCAGTCAAGGGCAGCTAACATCTCATTTAGTTTGGGTAGCAGGAGGGGGAAAGATAATCCAAAAGTATAGGTTAGAAAACCATATGCAAAAACATCGAGGTTATTGTCTTTGTCAGTGTAATCATCTTCCTTCTTCAACTTTACTATAAACTCCATAGCACTGTTCTCATACCCTTGATAATGCAAAAACCACACACAACTGTTGATCTCTACTGTGTAAGTTTTGGAAGCACAGCAAAGAAATCTAGGTCAAGAAGTATCACATCCTTTTATTGGTTCTTGACTTTTTTTTTCTTCATTATTCTGGGACCAGACTTGAACTGTCCAACATCACATCAGATCATTAGAATTGTTACAATCATTGATTTTTAATATAGTCTGGGAGAGAGACTAAGGTGGGATAAAAGGCAACTAATTAAATGTCATTAGAATGCATAAAGGCCACTATTGGAAAGATTTTCAGATCTGGAAAGCATGAAATGGAAAAAACGAGGATTAAATGAGAACTGTGATAGGCTAATAAAGGAGAACAGGAACAATTTGTAGGTTCTGCACACTATTCAACTATTGTCCTCGTGAGAGCTGGAGAACTTTTTCAGAAAAGATACATAAGGGCTACATCTTTCCTTTATGTCCCAGTAGGCAGTACAGATAGATATCATTACCCTTGTGATCTTGAAAAACAAAAGTAATTTTCCATCATACCATAAAACCTGATTCTTCAAGAGAGCAACTTGAACTTAGTTGGTCAGTTGCCCACCTGCTTTGATCCCTACTACAAAATAGGCCTTTAGTACACACAGATATCATGGGTCTTGAAAGAGGGAAAGAGGTTGAAAAAGAAATGAGCGAAAGACTATCATCATGGAGCTCCAACCTTGCTCATTCATTCCTTCATTCATTACCATTGATTCAACAGACATTTCATACACTTTTCATTTAGCTCCACGACAGATATTTATTAATAGTAGTTATCATGGCAAAGTTTCTTTGCCGTGGTGACTGCTCCTTTCCTGTGTCAATGGTACGAATCAAAACCTACTAAGTGAACCATTACCCTAAGACCATAACCACTAATATCTTTGGAGTGGGAGAACAAAGGGACCCATGTGGTTGGAACTGGTAGCTGAATGTGACCTTTTCTCCTTATTAGTGCTCAGTAGGACAGCTCAAGTTATAAGAAACATTCTCAGAACAAGATCTCTGCATAAACACTTAGCGAGGACTCATTTTCATAAGAAGAAGGTCTATAACAGTGATTCTTCCATTGGCTAGACTACCATTCAACTCCTTATTGGGGGGAGTTAACACTTTAGAGTTTAAAATAAGGTTATACATGAAGAAGGGAGATCAGAAGCCATATTTAGAAAAGCCATCAGGTAACGAACTATAGAAATGATCCCTGAATGTATAGTACAGGTAAACTCAGAAGGAAATTCCATTTACTATTTTGAGGGGGGAGACAAGATGCCTCACTCCTAGCTTAAGCTTACATAAAATTGATTTTAGTGAACTAATCCGTAGATAATTTACGTGTCTGCAGGGGGGCAAAAGGGGGGGAACAATAACTGGAAACATAAAACAAAGAATGATATGTGCTTGTGAGAATCAAGCAAAGTGGAAAAACCACATTTGAAAAATAAGAACTATCCTTCTGATTATTTTTGTTCTTCTAGACATAGGATTAACATCTGTTTACTACCTGTGAATAATATGAAGCATTGAAGGAGAAAAAAACACAGTCTGACCCAGGTCAGGGAGATTTTCTAATAGCAAGTCTTCCTCCATTTGGATTAGTGAGCATCTCTGAAAGATTTCAGAGATTTTCCGTTATCTTAAGCATTGACCAGCCAGGCCCTCAGGTCACTGATCAGACTTACAGAAATTTCCACTTACAGAAATTCAATGCCTTCTCTCTAACTTTCCAGAAACCCTCTTGGCTGACTGACCAGCAATGCCGCTGCATGTCACTGCCATCTCCTCTACTTAAGAGACTTCTTATTTTAATTTGGAGAAATTGCTTCCAAACAAAATCTCAGAGTATTACAAGTGAAGTGCTGAATAGAAATTCAGTGAAACCAGTTGAGATGTCCTTAATGAGGGGAGGAAAGAAAATACATTCAGAATAGACCAGGAAATCAGTGTCCATCCACCCCTGGCCGACCGGCTACTCAAGGCTAGTGCACAGGTCTCACACAGATGCCCTGCACCCAAACATACACCCAGCTGCAAACCCCTGACATGTGCACACAGCACTGTGGGTGGCTACTGTCAGGGCTGCAAGCATTCCCCTCCTGTGCCCAAGCATGACAGCTTCTGCATACTGTCATCACAAGAGGGGTACTATCATGAGGGTTAGTGTTATGGAGAGCATCCCTTAAATAGAGATGATTTAAGAAGAAAAAAAGAAAGGAACTCCAATCATGGAAACACCGTAGGCAATATGAATAGACTCCTAGACACTAGCTTACTTACTCTTTGTAACAACTGAACCTGTTTTAATCCCCATTTTAGTGATGAGAGAACTAAGTGAAAGAGAAGTTAAATAATGCACCCACCACAGTCACACAATTAGTAGTAAGTGGCCAGGCTAGGATTTGAATCAAGAGTACCCGGTGCCTTTGCTTTTTAAATTGCCATCTTGGTTGGGTGGTTGCACCATCCTGCCTCTCAGAGTTAAGACCATTCCCCTCTTAACTCTAAAGGACACCAGATCATTGTCTCCTGTTGACTGAGAGGATAGAGGTTGTTTGCAACATGTATTTCTTTTGGTCCAAAATTAACTTAATTCATGCTCCATAGATTCTTTCAAAAAAATGAGTGGTCTTTAGACAAAATTCAGCCTTCTATAGCTTAAAGGGTTTCTTTCTATAGTGATGACTTCTTTTTCTACCCAGGGATTTTTTTTCACACACAGTGCTGGTTTGCAGCTTTTTCATTTCAGATGTGATCTTTGTGCAGACATTTGGGAGACAAAAACATGCTTTGGGAAACTCTCAGTGGACACCCCAGGCCTAACTTGAGGCCTGCAGCAGAGCTGAAGAAGTGGAAGGAAGGCTGATTTTAGCACTGTTTGTAATAAGACTTCCACTTACTGATTTTCAAGAATGGAGGCCTGCACAAAGAGGACAATAAAGACCATGAACATGAACTCACCCATGGAACTAGGTATCAGGTGATGAAGAGAGGCAGAGTGGAGAAGGAAAAGGCTCGAGGAACTGTAGGGCCAGCCAAGGGGGCAAAGTAGTTGGGGCTGCCAACTACTCCAACTCCAGAAATCAGCCCTGGAGAAACCACAGAAACAGAGGGCACACATGCATTTCAGGGATTAGCATTTAATGGGAGAAAAAAAGGAAAAGGAAAAAAGAAATAAAAATGAAAAACTCTAGGTTTCTCGAATGAGTGGGTACTTTGAGGAGAGAGGAAGGGGTCTAGACAACGGCTGGAGGCCACGGCAATAAAGCATAGGACAGAGGAAAGAGTTTTATTGTGTTCTGCTCTTCACCTTCTCTGGGCTCTGGGACCTCTCCTACAGCCACAGGCTGATCCCAGGGTCCACAGAATACTCTCAGAGTGGCACAATAGCCCTAAAGGAGTAAGGAGTTCATGAAAACAAGTAGGTTTGCACTAAGCTGCCACCTTGGGCATCCATTCCTGCCCTGGGTTTCTTCTCCAACCCCACAAGTCTGGTGCGTTATAACCTGGATGAGGTGGGGAGGGGAGGGTCTTATCCCAAAGCTTCACACCAGCAGCCAGGTGTAAGAGTTCCTGTGGAGTTGCAGCCCAGGAAAGTATCCAGGATACCCCAAGGTGACTTGGTCTTTACCCTGGGACCCACTCTCTTCATTCTTCTTAAATTCACCAGGATCCACAAAGCCATGGCTTGGCCTTTGGCTACTCCCCAAGAGACATTAGAGACCAATTACTCCAAAGTCAGAAGCTCATAGGCCAAGACAATTAGACGTATCAGGAATACAACCATTCCCAAGGAGAGCCAACAAACTAAACAAAGTCTACAATAAGCCAGCATGATTAGGAAAGGCTGACGAAGAATTCCAAATAAGCTTGAAAACATATATTGAAGGACATAAGGAAAGATTATTAGCAATACAGAAAGGAACAAGAAATAATACAAAAGAACCCGGGGGAATACTGTTTATGAACAAATGTAATAGCTGAAATAAATCACTCTATGTGCAATAATTGCAATGAATAACAGTTAATTAGTAAGATGGACACAGCTTTTAAATGAATTAGTAAGAAGATCTGATTAGGAATCTCCCCCAGAGGAAGCAGGAATGAATAAAGAAATAGACAACAGAAAAGATAAAAAATAGAAAACAGAGTTGGAAGTGCCAATGTGTAGACAACAGGAGTCCCAGAAGGAGACCCAAAACATATAAATGGGGAAGGGGAAATATTTGAAGAAATATATTTTTTAATTAATTAAAGAAAGAGACCTCAAATAAGAAAACTCAAGTGTTAACAAATAAATACCCCAAACTAAAATTCTTGTTGATATTGACAAGACTGGGGACAAGATCAACATGATAAGCAAGCAGGCTAAAGCTTTTCTGGGTTTTTTGGTGGGGGGAAGGGGGAGGATAGAGATTGGGATAATTAAGAAAGCAATATGGGTAAATAAACATGAATATGGGTCTTAACATGTGTGAAACAGTCTTAACATAGCATTAATTATAATACAGTGGTTGTGGTCACCAATTAAAACAGAGAATCTCAAATTAAAAAAAATAAAGCCCCACAATGTACAGGCAACAAGAGATACATGTAAGACAAAAAGAAAATGAAAGACTGAAAAAAGATGGGAAAAGTTTTAAAAGAAATAATTGAACAAGAAGATTATAGCCATCATAAATTCACATGCACCCTAAAATATAGCTTTAAAACACATCAATACTGAAAGAACTTCAGGAAGAAATATGTAATTTATCAATTGTAATTGATGATTTTTTAAAAGATTTATTTATTTATTTGTGGGGGGAGGGGCAGAGGGAGAGGGAAAGAGAATCTCAAGCAGACTCTCCACTGAGCACGGGACTTGCTTTGGGGCTCACCGCAGGGCTTGATCTCATGACCCTGAGATCATGACCCAAACTGAAATCAGGAGTCAGATGCTCAACTGAGTGAGCCACCCAGGCACCCCAGTTGTAGTTGATGATTTTGACACACCTGTCTCAGAAACTGATAGAAATAAAATGTTAGAAGTATTATAAAAATATCTGGAAAATACAATTACCAAACTCAAGCTATTGAAAATATATTAGCTAAGCTCAACAAACGAGAAATATGCATTCCTTTTGTGTATACACAGAATGTTTACAAAAACAGCCATCTTTAAGATCATAAAGAAAACCTCTATTAATTCCAAATGATTAATACCATTCAGAAGATCTCTGACCATAAAGCAATAAAATTAGAAATTAATAACAAAATTGTAGGTTCAGCAGTCTGATGTTGGAAATAATATTTTAATATAACCCTTACTTTAACAAGAATATTAAAAATTATAGGATGGTGACTGTCTTATATTACTGTCATCTTAGTTTTTAATTATTAATGCTATTTAGCACTACATCTCTAAATTTACAGGACATACTAAAGCAGTTCCTTGAAGGACACTTAAACTTTTTTTTTCCAATCTAAGTTAAGCCATCTCCTGCCATAAGCAAAGGGATGGGAGATCAGTATACCGGTCATCATTTGATATAAGTAAGGAAGGTGAGCTTAAGGTCCCATGTACATTTCTGGCCTATGTGCAGAGTCATAGTCCAAACCAGTGCTGTGGGCCTCACTGGATAGTGGGATGACACTTAAACTTTAGATATATTTATCCAAGAAGAAATAAAATGGTGAGCAACAGAATGAAAGCAGAAAAACAGAAGAAGGAAAATGTTATATGAGAAATTCCCCTGAGGTGATGGTATTCTCCAAGTACACTATCGGGCAAGCTATCTCAGAAGTCATGGCCCACAAAAGCTTATAGACCAAATTAACATGCTCAAATCATGCAGTTTATCTAATCAAGTGAAAACACTCAGTGAGAAGCCTGGAGAAGAAGATCTTAAGGTAGAGTACAGCAGGATAGGCTAACCATACTACCTGAATCCTTAGATAGTGTTCCTCTCTACGCCATATTCCCTGCTGAAAGCATAGATATGAGGACCAGAGTTGAGGTTTGAGCAAAGAGGCACAGAAGATGGAAGATGTCGAGAGCCAACACGTAGTGCTTGCACTACCAGCGAAATGCTGGACTAAGTACTCATGGCTACAATTGCAGCTTGCCAATTACCATAATTAACAGCTATGGATTTTATCTGTATTTCTTGGGCAGAGGGCACAGGAACTAGAATAGATGTCACATGTGTGGTATATTTAATCTCATGACTATTGAATGTCTTAGAAGCCTCATGCATATGTAGTATATCATTAATATTGGGGTTTGTATACCTTGGTATCTTTAGTATATCATAAATACTTGGTGTCTTGTGGTTCCTCCATATCTTAATAGTCTAGGTTAAACACACATATGCTCTATTCAAATTATTCTACATCTAGTATATCTCACAGGTTACTAATCTACTTACTATTCATACCTCTCATTTACTTTCCTTGTCTTCTATGGAAGAATTGAACATTCCAACTAACTTATAAAACACGTATTACAGAGGGATATAAGTTTCAGAGTAGAAGTCAATAAAATAAAGAACAAAAAAAAGAGAAGAGGAACAAAACCAAATATTTGGTTCTTTGAAAAAAATTATTTTAAAAAAGGCCTCTAATGAGACTGATCAAGGAAAAGAGGATGCTTAGTTAAAAAAACATAATAAAATGATGAATAATTAGGACACCACAGATATTATAAAAAGAGTAAGAGCATTATAATATCTATATGTATATGTTCAAAGTACAACCATACACTAATAAATTCGAAAACTTAAATGAAACAACTAAATTTCCAGAAAAAAAATACATAAAAATGGACAAATTGGGCAGCAAAAATAGAATACTTGAATAAACAACCCAAAAACCACAGTCTTAGATGGTTTTATAGATAAGTTACATCAAATTTGTTGAGGAATTGTTCATTTCTACCATAAAATTTTTCTAAATATACAAGATTTGCCAAAATATATAACAAAGATGGCACCACAAATCAGGGAAAAACAATGATTTGTTTAATAGATGGTGTTGGAAAAATTGGCTCACAACATGGAAAAAAATAAAACTGGATCTCTTATTAATCCTACATAAAAAGGTAGAGTCCAGGGATATTAAATATCTAACCATAAAAGATAAATAAATGCATGTATGAAAAGAATATGTGAGCAAATGGCTTGAGGGCAGGGAAAGATTTCTTAAACAAATAGCATAAACCAAAAGTCAAAAAAAAAAAAAAGATGAATTTGCTTACATCAAAATCAAGATACCTCGTCAACAAGGAATAGTGTCCCTTGTCAAATATCTTTAATTGATAAATGATATGATGGAAGATAAAACTGAGTTAGTATCTAAAACATATAAAGAACTCCAGCAAATCAACAAGAAAAATATTAGCATAGAATATGAACAAGCAGGTTACAGAAGAGGTCATCCAAAAGGTTAAAAAGTATATGTAGATATGCACAGACTCCTTAGCAGAGAAGTCCTTACTAGAACAACAAGGCCACTGTTAGACATGGGAACATGACTACTTCCAGGGACAACCACCAAGGTCTGTAGCTCATCTTGTGAGAGAGGGGAACTTGCAAAGTGGGCATTATTTTTTACTGATCCAAAAGTTTCACAGATGATATATATTTTAGGACCAGACAGGTATGGGGAAAGCAACCCTCCTCCAGTTCATTGGAAGACTAGAAAGAATAGAGAAAAAAATTCAAAAGACTAGAAAGGAAGCAAAGCCAAAGTTTGGAACTTAGTGACTAGAAAAGCACATAAAAAAAAGATAACTCTTGACCTGATTTATATGACAACTACAAAGCACTTAATCAACAATGACAACAGAAAACCCTACCAATCTAAAACTCAATTAATAACAAGACATAACCTGCCTACCCCTGTACTTGGCATATGTTGAAATAACTGAACCAGAGAAGATACTTTGTGCATTTAAAAAGTGGATAAATCTCCATTCCAGAACAGTATGTTGATGAACTGATAAGCCAATCATCACCTCTCCATTCACACCACCATCTAAGAGTATCTGTCTCCCACCCATGCTTTGGCAGTTATGTTTAGACCACATGATCTCACTGTCTTTGCCACAGCACATTGGGCCATGAGCAGGTAACTAACCTAATCTGAACTAATTAAATTCTATCTCAGGAATCCTAACTAAGAAACATAAACACTATTAATTACGTGGTGATGGACTTTGGAGATATAAGTCCACAAAGATTCTGAGTTAGCAGACATTTTTAGCCAGAAATACATTGATAAATAAGAAAGAGAATCAGGAGAATTCTGATATACTGAGGAAATAGAGAAAAAGAACCATGACGAGAGAGAGAGGCTAGGAGAGAGGGCTGGGGAGAGAGGAAGAGAGAAATGGAAAAAATAGCTGCCTGATTGCTTTCTATCTCTCAAGAGACCTGGCTGTATTTCCAACAATTGGATTCTATAATATTGCCATGTATTCTTACAATTAATCGCTCTTTTCCTTGAAATAGTTTCAGTGGATTCCTGTCCAAATATCACAATGTGCCCTAAGATAATTGGTTTCTTAGAACATATGTCTAAGCCCTGAACAAAAGCTTGCCAAGGCTCATTAAATGCATCAGACATACTCTTCTTACTCCTATAGGAATGAATAGTAATGTCATAAAAAATGATTCCTGTCAGAGGGTTTTAGGTAAGAAGCTGAGGGTCATGGAAGCACAGATGGTTTTCATTTCTTCTTCCAAATGATGGTAGCAGCTTTGTCAGGGAAAGAAGATAAAATGAGAGGATATGAGTGAAAAATGAATTTGGTTTTCTGAATCTTATTACAATACATTGAGTCTCTGCTGAGGACCTGCCTGTCTACCTAACAGCTGAGAGGATTCTACTGGGCAGAAAACCTACTGGTGAAATAAAAAAAATTTGAACTGAAAAATAAAAGGAGTAATAGTGCCCAGATATAGCTCCACAACCTTCTCTGGAGGACCCCAGTATGCCAAATAAACTGAAGAAGAATGGATATGTTTCATGGAAAAGTATCTGGGAGGAAATTCAGAAATAATTCTTATATCCTTCAAAGACTATATGACAATGTGAAATGGGGCAGTAACAAAGTGAATCAGAAATGTTAACACAAATAAAGAAGTACTGTCCCATGGATGTTACAGAAAGTTGGAGGGTCAACAATAGAAAGATATGATGTCATATATGTGTGTGTGTATAATGATGCCAAACATATATATTTTATTATATACATATATTTTAACTCAACTATCAAAGAAATGGAAGACCAGAATAGTATATTGAAAATATATGGAAAAATAATTGATATGCCTATAAAACTAATAATGGACCTAATGAAGAAGGGGAAAAAAGTATCTAAAGAAATCAGCATGGTATTCATGAAGCTCTCTGAGATGCAGCACATTATGAAGAAATATGCTCAACTAGAACTCCTATTTCTTTATTTTATTTTATTTGAGAGAGAGAGAGTGCAAGCACAAGCAGGGGTGGGGAGGGGCAGAGGGAGAGGGAGAAGCAGACTCCCTGCTGAGCAGGGAGCCCAATATGGGGCTCGATCCCTGGACCCTGAGATCATGACCTGAGCTGAAGGCAGATGCTTAACGGACTGAGGCACCCAGGCACCCCTGGAATTCTTATTTCTTTCTTTCTTTTTTTTTTTTAAAAGATTTTATTTATTTATTTATTTGAGAGAGAGAGAGAGAGAAACAGCATGAGAGGGGATAGGGTCAGAGGGAGAAGCAAGCTCCCTGCTGAGCCGGGAGCCCGATGTGGGACTCGATCCCAGGACTCCAGGATCAGGACCTGAGCCGAAGGCAGTCGCTTAACCAACTGAGCCACCCAGGCACCCCTGGAATTCTTATTTCTACTAGTGGTTTGTTAGGTAGTTCAGATTAATTCTTCCAGAAAACACTAAAAACTTTGATAAAATATTAAAATTATCTTGTTAAAAACATAAAAATGAAAACAAGAAAAAACCCAAGGCACAAAATTAAAAGTAAATGGAAAATAATAACTCAAAATGGTAAGTGCTCTCAGAAGCCACTCACACACTGAGGTCATTTGCTGATGTGAACCTTAATTTTGACAGACAAAGAAGACAGACAACTAACAGAAGAAATCCTTCCCCACAAGAAGCTATCGTCCCCAAAATGCTGAACTGTCAGGATTCAGGATGAGGGTGAATTAAGGTGAAATAATTTATGGAACTACATCCCATCCCCCTCTTCAGGATAAACTAGGGAATCTCAACTCTTGAATTTAGTTTATGTTCTTCAGAAACACTTGTGCTCCCCACTTGTGCTTTAGCAAAAGCAAACTCAAATGTTCTGGCAAACTCAAATGTTCTATTTTTTTTTTTAATGTAAGTGTAAGTTTTGCCAATAGTAAAAAAAATAAATAAATAAAAAATGATGTGCAGCACACAGTCAAAAATGACTAGGCACATAGGAACTAGGTTTCATGAGGAGAACAGGAAAAGAAATAGACTTGCAAAGACACCAGATATTGAAATTGCTGTATGTAGACTATGAAATAATTTTGCTGACTATGTTAAACATATAAAAAAGAATGAAGATATCTACAGAGGATAAAAAAATTACAAAAAATATAAATAGTATATAAAAGAATCAAATATAATTTCTGTAATGAAAAATACAATAATATTTGAGAGACAGTAGATGAGTTTCATGGATGATAAGGCAGAGATATAGAGGATTCATGGACTAAAAGAAGAGTGAGAAGAAAATATCTGGCGTTCACACAATTTGATAGAAGAAATAGGTAGAAGAGAAGCTAAGAAATGTGAGAAGGTCTAACATCTGTTTAATCAGAGCTCCAAATAAGAGGAAGAAAGAGAATGAATTGCAAGTAGTATTTGAAGAGATAATGGCTTAGAATTTTCCATAAACTTGGAACACATCAATCCACAGACATAAGGAGCCCAAAAAAAGCCAAGAAGAGTAAATAAAAAGAAATTCATAGTCATACAGACTAAATTCACAGAAATCCAAAAATAGGAACTCTTAAAAAGCAACCAATGACAATAAACAGACTAACTTCCTAATGAGTGAATTAATTACATCTCAACATTAATAATGGAAGACAGTAGAATGAGAGAATTAATAAGATAAAAATAAAATTAATATCAATCTAGATTATGCACGAATTCAAAGGATCTTTTAAGAATGAAGGCAAAATAGAGACGAGGCACATCCAGAATGGCAGAGTAAGGACTTCCAAAAATCTGCTCCTCCATTAAAGCAATGAGAACACTGGCAAAAATCTGTCAAAATCAATATTTTCAGAACTCTGAAAATTAACCAACGGCAGAATTATTCTGGGAAAGTCATTAAGCAACTCAGCTAGAGGCTTCTCCCTGGGAAAGGAAAAAGTTGGAGCATACCTCTCATGTTCCAGCTTTTGGGGCCAGGGAATACCCAAGAGACTTGTTTCTGTCTCACGCACCACAGGCACTGATGGGAGCAGAATACTCTAGGAGCCTGAGGGCTGCTGAGAACAAAAGAAAGCTGGGACGGTTGCAGCAGCTCGAGAGAAAGTGCAGTACTGCAGACAGACACCAGAGGGAGTAAGAGATCACAAACTCCTGGGGGTGGGGAGGAAGAAAATCCCTCTAATTGAGAATTTATGCACACAAATCCAGAAAAGACACAACAACAGAAAAGGCTTGAGAGGCCCCCAGAATCTCTAGCCAGACTGATTTGGTGGTGGTTTTTCCTGTGCAAAGCCTATTTGTAAAGACTGATCAGTCATTTTCTAATGACACTAAGTCAGGAACTAAATAACAGAGGCCATTCTCAAACACAGATCTTCTCACTTTAAGTGTCACTATTTTTATCACATCAGCTTGCCTTCATGTGAGAAAGCTTGATATTGTGATAGATGTTTCACATAACATCTTTTTCTTGTTTAAGGTTTTTTTAAAATTCAAATTCTAGTTAGTTAACATACAGAGCAATATTGGTTTCAGGAGAATTCATATGATGATTACATACATCACCCAGTGCTCATCTCAACAAGTGCCCTCTTTAATACCTTAATACCTATCACCCATCTAGCCCATGCCCCACTCGCCTCCCTCTAGCAACCCTCAGTTTTCTATCATTAGGAGTCACTTATGGCTTGTTTCCCTCTCTCCTTTTTTTCTTTTCCCCCTTCCCATATGTTCATCTGTTTTATTTCTTAAATTCTACATATAGTGAGATCATATTTGTATTTCTCTGACTTATTTTGCTTAGCATAATATATTCTAGCTCCATCCACATTGTTGCAAATGGCAAGATTCCATTCTTTTTGATGGCTGAGTAATATTCTATTGTATACATGTACCACATCTTCTTTACCCATTCATCGGTCAATGGACATTTGGGCTGTCTCCATTGTTTGACTATTGTTGATAATGCTGCTCTAAACATTAGGGTGTATGTACACCTTTGAATCTGTATTTTTGTATCCTTTGGGTAAATACCCAATAGTGCAATTGCTGGATTGTAGGGTAATTCTATTTTTAACTTTTTGAGGAACCTCTAAACTGTTCTCCAGAGTGGCTGCACCAGTTTGCATTCCCACCAACAGTGCAACACCACATTCCCACCAACAGCTGTTGTTTCTTTTGTCATTAATTTTAGCCATTCTGACAGGTGTGAAGTGGTATCTCATTGTGGTTTCGTTTTGTATTTCCCTGATAATGAGTGATGTTGAACATCTTTTCATGTGTCTGTTAGCCATCTGGATGTCTTCTTTGGAAAAGTGTCTATTCATATCTTCTGCCCATTTCTTAACTGGATTATTTGGTTTTGGGGTATTAAGTTTGGTAAGTTCTTCATAGATTTTGGATACTAACCCTTTATTAGATATGTCATTTGCATCACAAAACATCCTTCTCCACTGGCTATTCCTAGTCTGTAAAACTTAGTAGAGATGGCGGAAGACAAATTGCTGACTCTGCTCAGATATTTCCTTGGTGGTTTAGATAAGTATTATGCATCCTGGGTGAGCCAATTTGTGTGCAGAATTTTGATTAGTAAATTCACAATAACTTGAAAATCAGTGGAGATTTAATTTGTAGCTCTGGGGATGACTATTGGCGACTATATTTATAGAGACTGGTATCCAGAGAGCATGATTGAGTGTTTGTCAAGTTCCAAACACCATCATTAAAATGCATAATTATTTTCACACTCAGGATATTCAAAGTCTGCACATTTGTAGGAGTCTTTGCCCAGCAAAGTATATAAGACATTGGTCTCACAGGCTTATTGCTTATACCATGCATGTACCCATCAGGTTACAGATTTAAAAGCAAAAACAGAAACAGACTGGGCTTGTGGCAGACATTGCGAGTGTTGTTTGGTTCTTCCTTTAGGAAAAGACTGGCTGCCCAGATGTGGTGGGCTGGCAGCCACCAGCTGTTAATTCCAGGTCCCCCTTATCTTTTGAGCTGAGCACACACTCAGAGTGGCTCCAGCCAACGACTAAGTGACTAAATGACTCAATTTCTTAAAGTGAAGTCTAGAAGCTAACACATGCAAGAGAAGAACTCAAAGCTCAAATTCGATAAATTTTTTTACCACTTTTCGATAAATTTTATCATTTTTCCAATCTTTACAGTTGTCTCACCCCCACTTAGTTCAACAATAATTTTTATGACTCATTCATCCTTAGCGTTGTTTCAAAGCATTTAACTTAGTTTTCTTAAAGACAACACTCTCTTTTCATATGTTTATTTAGCTTTATGTGATACTTGGTTAAATTATATAACTACAAAAGCAAGAACAACTGGTATCACATGATTTGGGAGCAAGCATCTGTTAAGCAGGTGTCCTTGTCATAGTACTTCTTAAACTTGGACGTGTTTCCAAGTCACTTGGGGAAGGGGGGAGGGTCATTAAAATACAGATTCCTATTCAGCAGGTCTGGGGCTGAGACCTAAAAATCTGCATTTCTTTTTTTTTTTAAGATTCATTTGTATATTCACTTGAGAGAGTGAGAGAGCAAGCATGTGCGTAGGGAGAGGGGCAGAGGGAGAGGGAAAGAGCATCTTCAAGTAGACTCCCCACTGAGTGTAGAGTCTGACTCGGGGCCTTGATCCCAGGACCCTGAGATCATGACCTAATGCTCAACCAACTGGGCCACATAGGTGCCCCTAAAAATCTACATTTCTAACAAGGTGATGCCAGGTGATCCCAATGCTGTTAGTCCCTGACCACACCTTCTTGAGTATCTTCTGGCCAGGAGCATTCAGCATGTCATGGGCATCTGCTAGTGTGTTTTACACAGGAAAGGAAGAATACTGTTTCACCTGGAAAATCAGGAGAGTTTCTTCAATAATGACAAATGAGGTTTTACTCTGATCACATGCTATGCTAAGTGCTATACATACATTATTTCATTTTATCCCCTCATACACCCTACCAGGGAAGATATTATTCCCATTTACGGATCACGAAAGTAAGGCTCATCCAGCTAACTTGCTGAATGAAACACAACCAGTAGGTGGCAAGAGACATTTTGACTAGGAGAGAGCAGTTACTCTTATTTCCAATTAAGATTTTGAAAATCAGTTAAATGGAAGAAAATACAACCAGTCTGAAGAGAAAACTACCTCACTTCTTTCTTTAGACTATAGTTCAAGGAATTTTCCCAAAAGGAATGTGAAACAAAAGAAAGAATGAACAGTGTTCAAATTCTGAGATTTCTGAACAGATTCTGGGGGAGAGGTAAGCTCATGCCATACTTTATTTACTGAAGGCAAAATCCTTATCTTTATTAATGGAAATACTTCTCATGCTTGAAATTCTGTCATATTTACTAATTTATAATGTTTGTGGATTTTTGAGTGCTCATGAATCAAACATATCACATTAGTCCTTAAAGGGATGCACCATTAAAAATTACAAATAGAAGTATGAAACCAAACCCAAATTGAGTTTTACTGAATCCTAAATATTAAAAAGTTGCTGAATAATCTAGCCCTCTAAAAATCTGGAGGGATGCCTGGCTGGCTCAGTCGGTGGAGCGAGCACCTCTTGATCTCAGGGTCGTGAGCTCAGCTGCCCACTAGGTGTAGAGATTACTTAAATAAATAAAACTTTAAAAATCTGGAAAAGATTCCCTTCTCTCTTAGTAAGGACCTAAAAAGAAGAGCCACATTTGTATTTTATCCTATTCTTTGAATCACTATTTTACCATCTACAAGAAAATGAAGCAACACAATAAACTAGTATCATAAGCCAAGAAAGCAGAATCCAGATGTTTTTAAATTTTTCTTCCTGAACAATAGTACAACTAAAAGATATTCTCAATTCCACAAAAATTTTCTACCTTAGTTACATTCATTATTATCTGAGTAATAATCTAATAATTCTAAAATTAGAATTTTAAAGAATAAAGTTAACTTCATAATGCACTCTATCAGAAAAGCATTTTACAGGGGCACCTGGCTGGCTCAGTTGGTGGAGCATGCGACTATTGATCTCAGGGTTGTAAGTCAAGCCCCACATCGGGAGTAGAAATTACTTAAAAATAAAATCTTAAAAAAAAAAAAAGTTTTGAGATGGTAATTTCAGTCTGTTATTTATGGAAAGACTTATTCAGCTTGACAAGTATTTGAGTGCCTACTAGTGGTTAAAATATGGCACTGCACCATGGGGCCTCATCTCTTGGAGAAATGAGGGCCCTAAAAACTTGGTTCAGAGTCTGCAATACTCAACCAACTCTCTTGCTCCCTTCAAAAAGCTGAATCGCTTGGAGGAAGAAGACATAAAAAATGAAATTTAGTATCTATTACTTTAAAAAATACAATTTACCAATATATCCATTTTCTTGAAAAACAAAGATTTCTTTTGGCAAAAAACCACGCTGGAAAAACCTGAGGCGATGGGGAGCCTGTTGAAAGGGTCATCCCAATATCAGTGTTCTCAACCTGGCTCTGTCACACACTATCTCTTGATTTCCTTATCTGAGATGAAGCTCTTTCTGGCTTTATAATTCTAGACTGTGTGAAGAATTTCCTTAGCAATGATCAACTTCAAAAAATATAAACACAGTGATTGAGTTACACCTAACTTTTGAGACATTACGTTATGAATCAAAGAAGAACAGCCATAATTATCCAAATGAGCTATTAAAATACTCTTCCTTTTTCTACTACATATCTGTGTGAGGCTAGATTTTCTTTATATACGTCAACCAAAAACAATGTAATTCAACAGGTTGAATGCAGAAGCAGATACAAGAATCCAGTTGTTTTCATTAAGCTAGTCACAGGGGAGAGACGCAAAAATGTAAAATAATACTGCTCTTCTCACTAAACTGTTTTGTTTTGGAAAACATAGTTAGAAAATATGTTATTTATGTTATTATACAATCAGTTCATTTTAAATAAATAGATATTTAATAAATAAATGCAGTGATTGTTTTCATTTTACAGCACACCATACTGAAAGGATAGTTACCAAAAGTTAGCAGAGGTTACCTGAGGTTAGTGGCCTAAACTATTTAGGGATTTTTATTTTCTTCTTTAAATACTTCTGTTTTTCCTGAATTTTCACAGTAAGCACAAATTACTCATATTCATAAAATGCCATTTAAAACTTGAAAAATAAATCAAGTGGACCACAGTTCTTTCAATAATATATATTACATAGCATCCATGAAAAATTTCCTCTCTATTCAACCCCAGCAATAAAGTACACATATTATTAATAGCCATTTGTGCCACCATTGAGATATGTTGCATTTTTAATGTGGTTGATTGATATTTCTTTTCAGAAAAACAAATTAATATTAGTATATGTGCTGCTGAAGCGAGCACCAGAAAAACAAATTAAAAGCAGAACACTTTCTTCTTCACTCAGAAGCTTGATATCATGAGAAGAGAATGGTTTCTTCCATCCCCATATACTCACCCAAGGACCCCCAACCCTTCTACTTCCCAGCTGTAACTTTACACAAGTTAGCCAATATTTCTACGGATGGGGTGGAGCTATGGTGTGGGTTATCCGCTAACTGCCTCTTAGGACCAAGGCTCTCATCTGTATTCTGCTCTGGGATGCTGAGTCTGGGACTCTAAAAACTACATATCCCAGATTCCTTGGCAGCTGGATTCCTACTAAGATTTGTCAGTAAGAGTCACTGGCTGGTGATTGGAAGGTTTCTAGATTCTCTCAGCATCCCTCCCCAACCTCCTCCTCCACGGCAGGTGACCCTCCAGCTCTAGCTTCTCTCAGCACTCCCTCCCAGCACCAGCTACACTAAGACCCTCCAGAACATCAGCCAGCTGCTCTGCATCAGGGATCCAAGCACTATGCAGTGTGGGCCCCAGAAGCATCAGCACCAGCCACACGGCACACCTCCTGTTGAGTTCTCCGCCTCCGAAGATCCAAGCACCACTGCGTTGTACCCTCACCTCAGAGGTCCAAGCACCAGCTCTAGAGGTGAGCAGGAGTATCTCTCCTTTGAGCCCCTGT
The DNA here is from genome assembly GCF_002201575.2 of Neomonachus schauinslandi. Lineage (NCBI taxonomy): Eukaryota > Metazoa > Chordata > Mammalia > Carnivora > Phocidae > Neomonachus > Neomonachus schauinslandi. Next base: position 36,090,771 of record NC_058414.1, on the reverse strand, counting down.
GTTCTAGTAACTTAACTCTGCCCTTCTTTTCCCCAACCTGAATGTCTGCTAATCTACCTACCTAGATAAGGAATACCTTTCCTCACTCATCCTTCCAGTGGAAAATCACTCAAATTCGTGCCTCAGTGAACCATACATTTCTGATACTTTGGATTGCTTGTGAGTGGTCCAAATGGCATGCTTTAAAGTCTACTATGTCGAAGGTCTGTTGTATTTCTGAAAATTGTTCATACGAGATTGACAATAAACATAGCTGTAACCTCACATCTGTAAGAATGTTCCAAAGTCTGCAATTTCCTGCATCCCTTGTAAGGACAATTCTACCCCCAGAAAGTTCCACTTCCTAAGTGAATAAGTTCCCAGTTAATAAGAGAATTGATGTCCCCCCACCCACCGCAAAAAAAAAAAAAAAGTGTCATTCCTTCCCCAGACCACTAACTTTTGACTCCTCACACTTTCATTCCATTTTCATCTTGGAGGAAAGGAGCCAAGAAACTACAGAAAGACAAATTATGTTACTTAAAAAGACCTCTACTTTAGCATTCCCTAGAGAGTTCCTTAAAGATTTTTCAATCAGTAAGAAATCCCCCTAAGATAATGATCAAAATACTAAGTTTTGGGGTGCCTGGCTGGCTCAGTAAATAAAGCATGAGACTCTTGATCTTGGGGCTATGAGTTTCAGCCCCACACTGAGTGTAGAGATTACTTAAAAACATTTTTAAAAAATACTAAGTTTTTTGTCCATATAGTAAACTTTCAGTTGTGACATGACATAGTCACTGAAGTGATATATACCAGACAGATGCAATGTCCTTCTCTAGGTAAAGAAAAGAATACAATGTATTTTGAGCATTTTCCTAACAGATCGAGTACCCGGACCTAAGTATTGCTTCGTGTGCTCCGAGTCTCACAAAGTCCCTTGTGAAAACAGTCCTTTGATTTTTCTGTTTGAAAACTACCTCCTCTTAGAGACTAAAAAACTAGCTGGCACAGGACTAAATGTAGTCAATATGCCATACTGTTTGAAATTCCCACCTTGTTAGTCATTTTGTATTAAGACTCTGTGTGAGGAAGACTACTGTCAGATGCAAATTTGTTAACGAGAAAGATTAACACAATACTAAACAACCATGCATGTAATTATAAATACGTGAGAATTTTGAGAAAAGAGAAATTTGGAGGAAAAGAGCAAGAGCCAAGGTCCTGCAAGAATTCTGTGAAGAGCAGGGAGGGACCAGGGGGGTATCACAACAGGTGGTCATCTTAAAAATCTTAAAAAAAAAAAAAAAACTTATTTGTGAAAGTATTTCTCTGGATGGATTGGTTTCAGTTTTTAGAGAGTATTGTATCATTTGTACCATTTCAATATTCTTAATTTTTCAGTTTTCAATTTTCAAAAAGTATTTTTCAGTCTAAACATGACCAAAGTTTTGTATAAATGAAAATTAAAAAGTACTTTCTAAAAAGTGAACTTACTTTTTAGGAATACCATATTAGAAATCATCTTGTTTAGAGAGTGCCAAACTAAATTTATTTACCTAACAAATTCCTACAGATTACCTTTTAAAAACAGGATTAAAACTCATTATAATTAACCTTTTGCTTTGACATAGCATCAAAATAACAAAGTGCTTTGCGATTTATATGGTCTTCATTTGCTTTGTTGGGGAAAGACGCTCTCACATGTATCATACCTAAGGGTGATTATTCTATTCCTGACAATCTGAATTATACAAGTTCATATAATTTTAGAATCTTCAGGCAATGTGAAATAATCAATAAAAATAATTTTATGAAGAATATTATGAATTCAAAAGGGATATAAGTTCTTACTGATTTTTTTAAGAATAAGAAAGTACTCTATGTGCCGTAGTAAATATGAAAAAAAAAAATCCCACTGGTTCCATTAAAACAAACAAACAAAAAACAAGCAGACAAATAAACACCTTCTTATCCATCCAGGCAGCAGAGACAGGCAGAGTAACATTAGTCCACCAAAAACCAAAAGTTTTACCAAAAGGAAGGAAACACAGTCATTAAAAAAGGTCTTAAAACCACAAAAAGAACACTCAAAAACAAGAAGCTGTGATATGATAAGGAAAAGTTACCACTGTTGAGCCTTAAAACGTTTGCGAATGGCACCTTTGGATAATGAACAGGATATTTATCAATAGTGAATGAGGACTAAGAAATTATTCATAAAGGAGAAATTATATCAGAAAAATGTCTGTCTACATAGATCTGGCAGGGAATGTTTTCCTTTTTTAAAAAATAAATAAATAAGTCACAGGTCAGTCCCTGCCAAAGAGCAACATTGATTCATTTCATTTAACTGAAGCATTGACTCATTTTTCAGCCAAAAGATTTCAGAATATTCTATGTTCATTACCAAATCGTAGATCAAATATAATAAAAAAGGATTATCACCAAACATCCTCCTAGGAAAGACTTGAGTAGAAAGTAATGTAATTCCTGTGCCTTTGACAAAAAACATATATACTGCAACTAGGGGCGCCTGGGTGGCTCAGTTGGTTAAGCGACTGCCTTCGGCTCAGGTCATGATCCTGGAGTCCCGGGATCGAGTCCCGCATCGGGCTCCCTGCTCAGCGGGGAGTCTGCTCCTCCCTCTGACCCTCCCCCATCTCATGCTCTCTCTCTCTCTCATTCTCTCTCTCAAATAAATAAATAAATAAAATCTTAAAAAAAAAACCATATATACTGCAACTAATTTATTCTTCCCATGGATGGTGTAAATAGCACAGTCTAATTTTAAGTGGCTTATTGTTGGCACTCTCACTCAAGGAAGTTTGAAAGTATTTCTGGGTAGACATCACTCAATAACATTCCATGTTGCTAGTTTCCAGTTTATTTAAATCTGGTTTTCTACCTTTCGGTGACTCATCTTGACTTGAGGACTAACCAGCATAAGAAAATTCCTAAATTTGTGTATGGAGTAAAGATGCTTTGGAGCTTCACTCCCCAGTCACTTAATACTCAATGAACGTAAGGCTGACTTCAGATATTGTTATTAACCAGGGATTTTAATTGCAAGTGATAAAAAGCCAACTCAAACCAGTGTGAGGGGAAAAAGGAATGATTGGCTCATATCGCTGAAAAAGCCAAGGTTTAGGCATAGAAAGATCCAGAAGTTCAAGGTATCATCTGGATTTAGTCTCCCTTTCTCTTCTCTGAGTTTTGCTTTCCTCTGTGTTAGCTTTGTTCACTGGCAGGCCCTCTTCATTTAATAATCCCTGGCATTTCCAGCTTCTCTTTCCCCTTAGTTCCAATTAAAACCCAGAAAATAAGTTTCACTTGCCATGCCTGGATCACATTTCCATGCCTGCAACCAGAAGAGGGATGTGAGTAAGAGTCTGTATGACCCTTCTACAAGGACCAAGGTGGGGTGGTTCCCAAAAGGAAAATCAAAATGCTGTTACTGGAAAAGGAGAGAAGGATCCTGGACAAGCGAAACCTACATATCTCTCTCAAAAGTAGTCAGGACCCTTCGGCTCATGTAACAAACCCAGTTCTAACTTAATCAGTGGAGACTTTTGGGTCAGAAAATCAAACCACGGGCAGGGCAGGAGAACAGCTGGGCTTCAAGGACTCAAGACACAGCCAGGACCGTCTCTCTCTCCATCTCTGGGCTTCCCTCTGAGTTCCAGCCTCATTTTCTTAGACTGCACTTTCTCCATGCTGGAAACATGGTGACCTACAACTCCTAGTATCTCTTCTCCCAGCCTCACCCAGGAAAGGGTACTGGGCTGGTACCCTCTACACTCAGACTTACAAATCCTAGGAAAGATCTCTGATTGATCCAGTAATTAGAACAATCACTGGGCCAGGGAGGCCACAACTTTGGATAAAACCATGGAAGCTCCCATTGTTGAAGTGGAAAGAATGGTTCCCTGAAGATGAGAGATACAATTCCCAAAAGAAGAGTGAAAGAAGGCAGGGCAAATAGAACAGTAAATGTCCAGATTTGTATCACAGCCCATTACAAGGTTCTATTCTATTATGGTCCCTATACCTTCCATATCTCTGAAAGCAGATATAGGAAATAAATAGACAAACAAACAAACATCACTGTAGTAAATGTATTCTAATGAACAGGTTCTCCAGGGCCTCTTCTGTGTGCCCTGCCTGCAAGGAGTGGTTATCTTCCAGTACAAAGCTGTCTTCTAAAAAAAAAAAAAAGTTGCCTAAGAGGGAACAAGTATCAATTTTATTCTGGTACCTATAAATGGACCTGGGTTAGCCTGAAAGTAGACTTGGAATAGATGTGACATATCCTATTTTCCCTTTTTCTTTGGCTGCTGAAAAGCTGACACAAATTCTTCTGTATCATTTCAGTAATTCTCTGGTAAGTGAAACTGCACAGCTCTTTTCTCTCTTCGTATGATACCTGATTTATTTTTTTTTAAGATTTTATTTATTTATTTGTGAGAGAGAGAATGAGAGAGAGCACATGAGAGGGGTTAGGGTCAGGGGGGAAGCAGGCTCCCCGCCGAGCAGGGAGCCCGATGCGGGACTCGATCCCGGGACTCCAGGATCACGACCTGAGCCAAAGGCAGTCGCTTAACCAACTGAGCCACCCAGGCGCCCGTGATTTATTTTTTATATGTATATTTTACTAACAGACTGCTTTAAATTACTTTTGGAAGCACAACGGGGCATATGTTACAACAAAATACAGTATTAAAATACTTTAGATATTTATAAATATCAAACCAGAAAATGTTTTCTAGACCTGACACCTTATTCCTTACAGGCCCAGTCATTCCTATTACAACACAAGTTAGAAGACCTTTCAGGAGTTTCTCTATATCAAGGAAGGTCGAGAAACAAATCCATGGTTCAGTAGAAGCTATTTTACCTCAAGAATATGTATGTGTCAGGGGTGCCTGGCTGGCTCGGTCAGTGGAGCATGTGACTCTTGATCTCAGGGTTGTTAAGTTCAAGACCCACACTGGGTGTAGAGATTACTTAAAAATAAAATCTTAAAAAAAAAAAAAGGATATGTGTCAAATTTTGATACAAAAAACTCTACAAACTCCCAGTGACACAAAAGGAAGAAGGAACCAAAGAGCCCTTTCTTACCCAATGAGAACCTGAAATTTATGTTGCTCTCCATGGTATGCAAAGTAATCTGGTGAGATGGTCAGTGTCAGAGCTATCGTCATTAGCATTCCTGGTTTTCATTTATGAAAACCAAGGTATAGAGAGGCCCAGCGATTCATCCAAGGCCACAAACCTTTGAACCCATGGCCTGTCCAACTCCAGAGCTCCTTCTACTGCAAGACTCAGGCTTTCCTTTGTCGACTTTCAGTGGCCACTGCAGCTCTCTGGGAAAACTGCACTTTGTCTCAGATTTGTCATCATCATAATGAAGAAATTCTGGTAAATCATGACTTCCCAAGGCTAAAAATCCTCTGCCAAGTAAACAGTGCCTGGAATTCATTAAGTCATTCAATAATTATTTTTGAATGTCCACTCTCATTCATTCACAATTTATTAGATACTAAGCTCTAGGGGTTCAGCAACAGGTAAGAATGACAGAGTCCCTGTTCTTGAGAACCTTATATTCAAGTGGAATAAGACAAACAGTAGACAAGAATAACAGTAAGTGAAACCTTTCCAATAGTGATAATGCTATGAAAAAGAACACAAAACAAGGAGATGCAATAGGCAACAAATAAGTGGCTGCAGGAGGGTATGATACTTTAGGTAGGGTTGCCAGGAAAGCATGTCTAAGGAAATTACATTTGCACTGAGCCCGACTAATAGGAAAGAGCCAGCCATGGGAAGATAGGGGAGAATAGCATTGACAGAGGTCCCGAAGGAGTGAGAGGTTGATATGTGTGGGTAACAGAGAGAACAGTGTGGCTGGATCAGACTGAGCTAAACCAGAGCATCAGCTGAGGCCAGAGAGGTGCACAGGGCACACTCAGTAGATGGCATCAGAGAACCAAGCTGGACCATGCTTTCTGAAAACAAGACAGTGGTCTACTAAGGATATTTTTTCAAAGATGTTCGTATTTATTGTCATTTAAAAAAAAACCTTATAATCATATGAAAATCAAATCCCATATTGCTGTACATTTTAATGTTGTTTTTTTTAAATAATAAGAGATCATGACCTTGAGCACAAACTGTCCCAAGAATCCAAGAAGTGAAGCTAATGTAATAATAGCCTATGGCGGCCTTGGCACAGGTCTACCTGGGAGACACAGAAGCCATGTAAACCCCAAAGGTGGACTGCGAGGTTTTCTTTCCTCCATTTATGATGATATGGGGCAGTTTACTTGGAAGACTAGAACATAACCTATCTCTTGCTGAAGATACTATTCTTTGCTGGACATTTTGTGGCTTTTTGGAACTCTTTCCATTTGTACATAATCATCATGAACAATGTTGCTGTGTGAAAAATGGTCAAATCATGCAGGGGAAATAGGCATGCCCCACTTAACAGTGAATAATCTTTTAACTCCAATGGGTGCCTCACATAATAGGGGTGAACTGAACACCAACTGAAATGGAAAAAGCCAGGGGAGGAAAGCCTCACCACAGGCCTGCCCGGAGATTTAGCATCATGGCAGTTCTTCGTATGAGCTCTTCTGAACACTTTGTTTTCCATAAGAGAGGTAGTCACTTCACTATCTGAGAGACACAAAGGAAATCCCAGAGAGTATCCCTTTGGGAAAGGACATGACACCCTAACTTTAAGCTTTGAATGAACCCCAAAGGAACTACTTTCAGGAACTGCTGTGGTTTCTCTGTTTCCTCCCAATTTCCTTCTTTAGCCACTTCTCCTCCCACCCATTCAAGACATCCCCTAACCACAAATCTTCAAGGGTCCCTCTTAGGATGCTTAGCAAAGCAGAAGAAAGCATTCTTCTTCCCAAACTTGCAAACCTGTTTTAGAACATGTCCTACATTGGGTGTGGCCCAACTAGATCTGGTTTATTTGTCAACCTAGAAGTTTCCAACAAAGCTTAAGTTCCTATTTTTTCATTTTATAAACCGATTATTAAAAGATCACTAGTTGGGGCACCTGGGTGGCTCAGTCGTTAAGCGTCTGCCTTCGGCTCAGGTCATGATCCCAGGGTTCTGGATCGAGCCCCACATTGGGCTCCCTGCTCAGTGGGGAGTCTGCTTCTCCCTCTCCCACTCCCCCTGCTGTGTTCCCTCTCTCACTGTGTCTCTCTCTGCCAAATAAATAAATAAATAAAATCTTTAAAAAAAATCACTAGTTACCTCAATAAAATTAATGGTGTTATCAGTCTAAAAAGAGACATACATTACCCCCTCTGGCATTGGAAAAATGTGTTATTTTCTGGGCCAGTCATGAGGTTTTTCGTTTTACTCTGAATAGGAACCCCTTCTGCAGCTAACATAGGAGGTGAGTCTCTAGTCAAAGCAAGGATCTTCTGAAATCACCATTCTTTTCCTAAAATTGCTTATTTTATATGCTAAAGTAGTTGCCCTTAGTAGGAGACATGAGACCAGAGAAACTAGCCAATATTCATATTTCTGTAGGGTCCAATAGGATATATTAAAACTAAGGAAAAGTTACTACATTAGTTATGGTTCTCCAGAGAAGTAGAACCAGTAGGAGATCTGCATGCACATGCACACACACACACACACACAGATTATAAGGAATTGGCTTAAGTGCTTATGGAAGTCAGCAAGTCCCAAGATCTGCAAGGCGCACCAGCAATCTAGAGCCGCTGGAGAGCTGATGGTCTAGTTCCAGTCCAAAGGCCTACAGGCTTGAGACCCAGAAAAAGCAGATATCTCATTTTGAGTCCGAAGGCAAGAAAAAGCCAATGTCCCAGTTCCAAAGCAGTCAGGTGGGAGAAATTCTCTCCTACTGGAGGGCAGGTCAGCCTTTTTGTCCTATTCAGACCTTAACTGATTACAGGGGACCAGCTTATACTAGGGATAACAATCTGCCTCACTCCATCTACTGATTCAAATATTAATCTAATCCCAAAACGACTTTACAAAAACACCCAAAAATAAGGTTTGACCAAATATCTGGGTACCCCATGGCCCAGCCAAATTCACACATAAAATTGACCATCACGTTTACAAATATAACTGTATCTTAAATTGACCATCACATTTACAAATATAACTGTATCTTAAGCCAGATCCCCAAATTAATAGTTTGATGGAGGTTATGGAGCCAGAGGCTTGCCTTTCTCATCCAAAAATTACTGCTACTTTGAGGCCAGACAATTGGTTTCGGGACTTGTTTTGAAAGCATAAGCAGGACTATAGTTGTGTTAGTCGCATTATTAACTTAGCTCCACATTCTGTTGTGGCCCCTACTTGTTTTAGGCTCCTCTTAACCTTATGCACAATCAATCATTAACTTTGCCTTTTCACCCATACCCTCTGTGTACCTACTCATTGTAGAAACCTAATGGGGACTGGATTGCAACATTTGTCTTCCAAATTATCTGGTGTATCTAATTTTACCAGCTCTTGAATAGAGCCTCACTGTCCAGAAGAATGCATATCTCCTTATTGTTTCAAGGCCTCTCCCCTCAAGGTTTCAAGAAATCCCTTAACACCCTCTCATGTATGTAAACTGTCCCTAGGCTCAACGGGGCAAGGCAGCTTTGGGAGTGATCCCCTGCAATTCTGTTAATAAAGCCTTCTTTTCTTCAAAACCGGTGTCTCAGACATTGGATTACTGTGCCTCAGGTACACGGACAAGTTTGAGTTCAGTAACAACTTTACTCAGGACATTTTCAGAGGGTTAAGTGTGCTCCTCGGAAATACGGGAAGTTCTATGTTACAAATTTTTTTGTACGATCTAGATTATACCTCATGAAATTTTGTGCAACTGAGATTTATTAAGATTATTTAAAGCTGGGGATTCTCTTTATACTGTCCCTGACTTTAAGAAACTTGTAAACTTCCTTCATGAAGAACCATACAGCCTAGGGGCGCCTGGGTGGCTAAGTTCGTTAAGTACCCAACTCTTGATTTCCGCTCAGGTCATGATCTCAGGGTCGAGGGATTGAGCCCTGCCAGAGGGCTCCATGCTCAGCATGGAGTCTGCTTGAGTTTCTCTCTCTCCCTCTGCCCCTCCCCATGCTCTCTCTCTCTCTCAAATAAATAAAATCTTAAAACAAAAAACCCATAAGGTAAAATCTCAAATAACCAGAAGCTTTGATTAAATAGTATTTTCCAATATTTTTTAGAAGAAACAAAACACAGTTAATGAAGCACAAATCATGCCATTTAGTCAAAATGCCAACCCACAAGAGAAGACAGATATAGTTGATCTCTTACACCTATACTGACATGTTTGAATGAGAATTCTGAGAGTGATGACTCTGAGTTACTACAATGTCTTTAATCATTGTCAGAAAAATAACAACAAAAACCCCTCAATTATCTACCAATGAGTGTGCATTTACTAGACTGAGATTCTTAGAAATATCTTGTCAATAAATATTGAGCCCAAAGGGTTTGGAGATGCAGTTTGAGTTTTAGAGCCAGACAGGCCTCAGTGATATCAAACGCGATGACATACGGGAGTGTAGCAAGCTATTTAAAATGGTCTTCCTGTTTAGCTGGTTCTCAAAAAACAAATGCTCATGGGGTTTTTGCTTGGTCTCAGGCTCATGCAGGAAAATAAAGCTGACTTTCTGAGAGAGGAAATAATTCCACGGACAGATGAAGGAAGAAATGTCCTCACCTGTGAAAGAGTAGACCATCCTTTTATGTCCCAATTTTGTGCAGGACTCTGGATGGGGATATGAAGGCAAGGAGCTTATGAAGGGTGGCTACAGAGCCCTCAGGTGCTGTGGAGGCCTCTGGGTCTGAGCCTTTGATTTGTACAAAAGAAAGGTAAGTACGTTGTCTCTGAGGTAAACTCAAGTCCGAGGTGCAAGAACACAGACCCAAACTGTGCAGTAGCCTACATCTGTAGTGGCCAAGGTCAATTGATCTTAACCCATTTTCTAGGAGCCACACAAGTCCCTAGAATTACTCCATGGCCTTAGCAGAAACAAGGGCCCCAGTAAACATAACTGAAATCAAACTTCTTAATATCTTGACAAGTGGGAATATAAAAATATTTAAGTTTTTTAACAGCTTTATGAGGCAAAATTGACACAATAAACTACATTTGCAATTCCTTGATAGCTAATGAGTTAGAGCATCTTTCCGTGTGTTTATTGGCAATTAATATATCTTTTTTGGTGAAGTATATATTCACATATATTGTTCACTTTTTAATTGGAATTTTGTTTCTTAATTACTGAATTTTGAAGATTCTTAATATATTCTAGATACAATTCCTTAATTAGATATGTGATTTGCAAATATGTTCTTTCAGTCTGTAGGGTTGTCTCTTTTTTTTAACAGTGTATTTCAAAGTTCTTAATTTTTATGCGGTACAATTTATAAATTTCTTTTATGGATCATATTTATGGATCATCCCCCCCACCCTTGCTTGGTCTCTCACACACACTCTCTCTAAGTAAATAAAATCTTAATTAAAAAAAAAAAAAGAAAAATCTTTGCCTGATCCAAAGTTACAAAGAATTTTTCCTATGTTTCATTATGGAACTTCAAAAATTTTAGGTTTTATTAAAATTTAGATCTAGGATCCATTTTGAGCTAATTTTTTTTAAAGATTTTATTTATTTGACAGAGAGAGCACAAGCAGGGGGAGCAGAGGCAGAGGGAGAAGCAGGCTCCCTGCTGAGCAAGGAGCCGGATGCAGTCTTAATCCCAGGACCCTGGGATCATGACCTGAGCTGAAGGTAGATGCTTAACTGACTGAGCCACCCAGGCGCCCCTTTTTTGAGCTAATTTTTATATATGATGCAAACTAGGGATCAATTCTTTTTGTTTTGTTTTGCATACAGATATCCAATAGGTCTACTAGCATCATTTGTGGAAAAGACTATCTTTCTCCAGTAAACGGCCTCTGTACTTCGCTAAAAATCAATATATAACCACATACATGTGGGTTTATTTCTGGAATTTCCAATCTGTCCCATTGGTCTACATGTCTATCTTGACAGCACTACTAAACCATCTTGACTACTGTAGATACATATAATAAGTCTTGAAGTCAAAGTGAATAAGACTATTGAGAGCAGACATACTTGCTTTGTGCCCAATCTTAGGGAGCAAGAATTCACTGTCACTATTAACTACAGTGTTACTTACAGTGTTTTTGTAGATACTCTTATCAAGCTGAGTAAGTTCTCCTCTATTCCTTTCTCTGACGGTTTGCATCATGAATGATGCATTTTTTTCAAATGTTTTTGTGCATTATCCTTTCTCCACTGAATTGACTCCAATGGAATCAAACTGGAATCAATAGCAGAAAGATAATAGGAAAATCTCTAAACACTTGGAAACTAACCAACATATCTCTAAATAATCTTTATATCAGAGAGGAATTCTCAAGGAAAATCAAAAGATAAAATGAACTAAATTAAAATATTTCATATCAAAGCAAACAGAAAGAAGAAATAACAAAATCAGAGTGGAAATCAATGAAATTGAAAACAGAAAAATAAAGTCAATGAAATAAAGAGCTGGTTCTTGGCAAAGATCAGTAAGATGGACAAACCTTAACACAAGACTTAAAAGTGAAAAAAGAAAAAAGAATCAGGAAGGTAACAACAGGTATTACTATAGACCCTGCAGACACCAAAGGACTAATAAGGGAAAGTTACAAAGAATTCTGTACATACAAATAAATTTGACAGTTACAAGAAATGAGGCAAATACTCAAAAACACAAACTACTACAACTCACTATGAAATAGATGATTGGAATAGCCCTATATATGTCAAGGAAATTGCATTTGTAATTTAAAATCTCCCCAAAAAGAAATCTCTAGGCCTAGATTGTTTCACTGAAGAATGAACACTAATTCTAAACAATCTTTTCCATAAAATAGGACAAAATACTTCCTAACTCATTCTATAAAGTTATTATTATCCTGATATCAACACTTTACAAAGTCTAAAAAAGAAAACTATAGGCCAATACTCCCCATCAACATAGACACAAAAATCCTTAAGAATATTAACAAATAGGATGTGAGGGCGATCTGGCTGTGACAACTGTCACCCCACTGATGGCCGGGATTGATTCAGCTGATCTGGCCGGCTAGGCTGGTGTTCCCTCTCCCCTTACCTGTGTTTCCCTCCCGAAGCTGCACGCTGGGTTGAAGAGGACGACCTTCCGCGACAGAGAGGGACTAGTCTCCGGTCAAGGGTACATGAGCAGCTGCACTCCCCTGCTAGAACCTCCAAACAAGCTCTCAAGAATATTAACAAATAGAATTCAATGATACGTAAAAAGAATTCTACACCATGACAAAGGGGGTTTATTCCAGGGATGAAAGGCTGGTTCAGCGTTTCAAAAGAAATCAATGTAATCCACACATCAAGGCTAAAGAAGAAATTACATGTGGATTATGTTTCCCTCACTAGCCAGAGGTACAATTACATTACAAACCTGTACAGGATCTAGGAACATGTCAACACAAAGACACTTCACGGTTGGGTTTTGGTCTGCCTTGTAAGATTCCTAAGACATCATAAGTGGTCAAGGCATCGAGGCTGTGCTACCTATTTGCTCTATTGTAGGTTAAAATTACCAATTCATACAGTGACTAAGTCTATTCTCCAATTTACTGACATAGAAACCAGGATAAAGGGAAAACAGAAAAACCAACACCCAATTAAGAGTTAATAATAAGGGCGCCTGGGTTGCTCAGGCGTTAAGCGTCTGCCTTCGGCTCAGGTCATGGTCCCAGGGTCCTGGGATCGAGCCCCACATCAGGCTCTCTGCTCAGTGGGGAGCCTGCTTCTCCCTCTCCTTCTGTCTGCTGAGTGCTTGTGCTCTTTCTCTCTCTCTGTCAAATGAATACATAAAATCTTTAAAAAAAGAGTTAGGCTTGCTTTCAGAATAAATCCAAAAGCACCATTTTTTATCAAATTGCATAAGGACTACTGTAGAGCAAATACAATGAGTCACAGTCCTGGAGGCAGTTTTTTAAATTTCAAGAACTGATTAATAAAGTGGAGATGATGAGAATGCGGGAAGAACAGAACCAAATTCCTAGGATTCATGGTACCATGGTCAAAAAATGGCCCCTGGGCAATAATAATAACTAATATATATTATCTCATGTTAGGCATTTTACTATGAATTTTACATATTTTATCTCATTTAATCCTCCACAAAATGTGAATTCAATTACTCCAATTTTACAGATGAGGAAACCGAGGCACAAAGAGGTTAAGTAACTTGTCTGAGTTCACCTAGCATGTTAGACTCCAAAGCTGAGTTGCTTAACCACTATCCTATAAACTGTTTCCCCCAAAAGAGAACAGGTGTGAGAAAATGGTCAGGAAAAGATACCACAGTCCTATGTCCAGAGACTGAAAGGGAATTCAGCTCTAGAAGAACATTTAAAAAAAGAAAGAGAGGGAAAAGGAAAAAAAAAAAGAAAGAATAAAGGAAAGAAAGTTTGACTATGGAGTTCCCAGCAATCATTTTGAGGAAGGAGACAGTTCTCTGAAGATGATTGGGTGCCTTCCCAAGGAATATTCTGCTCATTTCACTGCAAAAAATAACAAAAGATGAAAAGAAAGATAAGTGCATAACCAGAGTGAAATACAAGAGGGACAAGGGACCTTTCAGGAGGTTAAAGCATAGTATGACCTGAGATAAAAGAAGCTTCAGGACAACTCTAAGGGTTTTTACATATGTGTTCCAAGCAGAAAGGAGGAGGAAAACACATCGCTGCTTGAAGCATATGGAGTAATATTAATTAGGTTTAAAAAAAAAAAAGAATGTTCATTGCACTAAGAAAGGGAAACACAAACATGATTAAGATAAATGGAAATCAAACAAACTGAGGGTTGCTGGAGGGGAGGTTGGTGGGGGGATGGGGTAACTGGGTGATGGGCATTAAGGAGGGCACTTGATGTAATGAGCACTGGGTGTTATATGCAACTGAAGAATCACTAAATTACTTCTGAAACTAATAATACACTGTATGTTAATTAACTGAATTTAAATTTTAAAAAAAGACAAATGGAAATCAGAGATGGATAATATTCCAAAGTACCCAAACACCTAGAAATTTACATGAGTTCAAGTTTTCCTCCTGTGGTGAGAAAGGAACAAGAATTAGCAGAAATTTCTGCACAATTTTATGAATGGCAGAGAGATGTATGAAGTCTGGAATTAGGTGAGTAACATTCTAATGTATTGAAAGAAATTAGGCTTCCCACACAACCACCTGTGAGCTTACCATAGAATACTTCGCAGAATTAAAAAATATTAAAAAATAGTTTATGAGCACTTAAAAAATTTAAAATGTCATCACCAAAGCCTTTATGTGAGGCTTTTGGTGAGGACAAGAATATAAAAATATTTTCACTTTCCATTTTGAGGGTGTTGCTAGTACTATATTCCCAGCAAAGAATTTCACAAAATTTCATATTACCTTGTGGCCAAACTGCAAAAACATGGGGAAGGTGATGAAAGAGTGCATTCATGGCTCTTATACACTTGTTCAAAGAGTTCTGATTACTGGAGCTGCCTTGTGCCAGGGCTGAGAGCTCTGTCCTTGGTTCTATCTCACTCACATTCTTGTCCACTTGACTAAGGACCTACAAGAAATACTTCCTTATCACTTGGGCAGCAAAGTAGAACATGCTTCACATTCTAAATGACAGAATCTGGAACCAAAAAATTCCAAATAGGCTGCAACAAGGTCCAAAGTAACAAAATAGTATTTTTTAGATGAAAATTACTAAGATCTTAAATTGGCATTTAAAACTACTGTACAAATGCTGAAGAGGACAGGATTTTTTTTTTTTAAAGATTTTATTTATTTGACAGATACACAGTGAGAGAGGGAACACAAGCAGGGGTAGTGGGAGAGGGAGAAGCAGGCTTTCCACGGAGCACAGAGGCTGATGCGGAGCTCGATCCCAGGACCCTGGGATCATGACCTGAGCCGAAGTCAGATGCTTAATGACTGAGCCACCCAGGCGTCCCTGAAGAGGACAGGATTTTAACAACACTGAATAAATGTAAGATCTTTAGTTGACCAGAAGCTCAAAGTGAGTTGACATTCTTTTTTTTTTTTTTGAAGATTTTATTTATTTGAGAGAGAGAGAATGAGAGAGAGCACATGAGAGGGGGGAGGGTCAGAGGGAGAAGCAGACTCCCCGCCGGGCAGGGAGCCTGATGCGGGACTCGATCCCGGGACTCCAGGATCATGACCTGAGCCGAAGGCAGTCGCTTAACCAACTGAGCCACCCAGGCGCCCAGTGAGTTGACATTCTGCTTGTGATCTGGTTATCAGTCAATGTGGCTACTGGTGGCGTTAATGGAGAGGAGACTTTTTTATCAACCAATAATCTTTACTTTTTTAATTAACATATAATGTATTCTTGGTTTCAGAGGTAGAGGTCAGTGATTCATCAGTCTTATATCATACCCAATGGTCATTACATCACGTGCCCTCCTTAATGCCCATCACCCAGTTACCCCATCCCTCCACCCGCCTCTGCTCCAGCAACCCTCAGTTTGTTTCCTATAGTTAAGTGTCTCTCATGGTTTTTCTCCCTCTCTGGTTTCGTCTTGTTTTTTCCTCTCTTCCCCTGTGATCCTCTGTTTTGTTTCTTAAATTCCACATATCAGTGAGATCATATGATAAGAGTCTTTCTCTGACTGACTTATTTCACTTAGCATAATACCCTCTAGTTCCATCCACATCATTGCAAGTGGCAAGATTTCATTTTTTGATGGCTGAGTAATATTCCACTGTGTGTGTGTGTGTGTGTGTGTGTGTATGTATACACATACCACATCTTCTTTATCCATTCATCTGTCAATGGATATCTGGGCTCTTTCCATAGTTTGGCTATTGTGGACACTGCTACTATAAGCATTAGGGTGCAGATGCCCCTTCGGATCACTATATTTTAATCTTTGGTGTAAATACCAAGTAGTGAAATTGCTGGATTGTAGGGTAGCTCTATTTTCAACTTTTTGAGCAACCTCCATACTGTTTTCCAGAGTAGCTACACCAGCTTGCATTCCCACCAACAGTGTAGGAGGGTTCCCCTTTCTCTGCATCCTCGCCAACATCTGTCATTTCCTGACTTGTTAATTTTCGCCTTTTCTGACTGGTATGAGGTGGTATCTCATTGTGGTTTTGATTTGTATTTCCCTGATGCCGAGTGATGTTAAGCATTTTTTCATGTGTCTGTTGGCCATTTGGATGTCTCCTTTGGAGAAATGTCTGTTCAGGTCTTCTGCCCATTTCTTGATTGGATTATTTGGATGTTGAGTTTGATAAGTTCTTTATAGATTTTGGATACTAGCCCTTTATCTGATATGACAGACGCATTTCTATATTCTCCCTGATTACAACGCACAACAGAAGACAATGAGAGTAGGTCACATGGAGTGCAGTTTCAGATCCAGGAAGATCTCTGATAATCAGAGCTTGTGAAAAAGTGAGTTACCTGTTGCTGGAAATTCTTAGGAAGTAGCTAGGACTGAGGAGGAATGCTGTAAAGGATATCCTCCCATGTGAATACCCACAGGTTATGGACATCCATAACTTTCCTAGTGGAAGGTTGCACTAGGTGACCTCTAAGCTCCTTACTAGCTTCAAAAGTTAGATTTTACTCTAGAAGCTTCTCAGCACTTTGTCTTCTTATTCCCTGGGGCTACATATTGAGATCACTGCTGCCGAGCCCATATGCTGCCTCCAACACAGATGCACTGGATCCTGGGTGAACAGGATGTTACTGGACTTTGGGTTTACAAAAGACTCCTGGACACTTCCTGCCTACTTGTGACTTTCCCAACTCTGCAGATCCACTGTGGACTCCCCAAGTCATGGTGAAGAGATCTCTGTCTTTTTTCTGCATGCTCAATTGTTACCTGTTTTTACTATTTTTGACTCTCCAACTCACCTTGCTAGATGCACAATCCTCGTGTGATTCTGTCACTGCTACATCTTCCTATTTCAAATTCTACAGTTCTGTCATTTATGCACTGTCCCTGAAGCTTAGGGAACAGCAGCTCATCACACCAACTGGTCAATACCTGCCCACCCAACCCCTGTACAAAGTGTTCTATGCCACCATCATTTTGATTACATCATGATCTCTTCCCAAAGTGTCTCCTCATAATCTCCTGAAGATGAAATCTAAGAGCTAAAAAAGCAAAAGAAGAGTCAAAGAAAAAAGAGGAGGATTTAACTTCTAACAAAAAAAAACCCAAAATATATTTTGGCTTAAAATGAAAAAAGCAGCCATCAAAATTCCTTAAACCACAGAAGCCAAGTTCCTATTATTCTAGTTAAATACCAGCCAAACAACACTTCAAATTGCCAACATGCTGAAAACTGCTGAAATGTGCTCATGGTGAGCAATGGAACTTCACTTATGAGGATCACCTTGGCTTTTCTCTACAAGATGCTTAGAAAAGCATTTAAACCAGCTTCCAACAAGTGCGCTTTTAAACATAAAGACAAAGTACTTACTGAGAAAAGTATATCAGGTACTGCCAAATCTCAGTCCCTGGTGTGTGCTAATTATAATCTCATTTACAATTTTATTATTGACACATACTTAAGTCTCAGTGACCAAACTGCAGGTAGTTTGCTTGGAACAAACCTTGTCTCAAAGATTAATGACTTAGAAGAGGTAACCAATGGATCTCAGCCCAAATAAATTTTAAAACAACCATTCCATTATCTGAAGAACCAGGTATCAGGTAGTACATTTGTTTGTTTAGTCAATGAAGTTGGGGGCACAGGAAGATGTGTATGAACACATGAGCCCGGAGAGGAAAATATCAGGTTCTTGCATTTATAAATTTACAAACTACAAAGAAATCTACTAAAAGAATTGAGGATACTCTCCTGACAATCTTAAGATACTGATAAATGGCAGGGTTATACTTCCATTAATGCCTCTGTTGCTTTTCTGTGCTTCTGTTGCTTTTCTTTGCTTCTCACACATCCAAGTACCATTTTTCCTCCTTCAACCCTCAAAGAAGCTGAACTAATGAGTCTAAGAAACTACTAATTTAAGTGTGAACAAAAATGCACCCACTTCCAGAACTCTTCTTTTGTTCCCTAAAACATGCTAAGATTGGGGCTAGGGAAAGAGGTTGCAACAGGGTGACTGGGATGGAAAAGGAAGGTAGGGAGAGAGCTAAGCAGAAAAGGGGGAAGGCAATTCTGCACATGGGCAAGAGAGCAGAGAGGGGACTAAGTGCTAAGCTGCCCAGTGTGGACATTTCTATTATCTGTGGACCACCTACCACTTGAAAGCCCCAGACTTAAGACCCCACATGGAGAAAACCTTCCCCACACCTGAGGGGGAACTGAACAGAACGCCTGGAATTTCCGTTTAAGCTGATATGGCATCAGAAACACTACCACTGTCACATGAATCACACCTGAATTTCTTAAGAGTCAGAAGAGGGTCCCTTGGATGGTTTACCAAGAGAATGCATGAAGGAAAAGACTCCTGAGCATTTGCCTGTCGTAATGGCATAGCACTGATTCTCACTTCCCCAAATCAAGACACATCACTCACTCATAATAGGCTCTGCTATTAAATTAAATTACACCAAAAATGTAAGGAATCCCATTGAGGACCAGCATATATTCTGCAGTGTGCCAGCTAACTCCTCAGGAAGGAGGCAAATGTGTGGCCAAGGCACTGATACTAGGATGCAATTTAGGCAGACCAGCATTCTGAAGAGATGTGATGAGGTCCGTCAGTGGCATGTGATCACATGGCTGCTAGAAGCAGTGACAGGAAGAACACTGGACTCAAGTTCTGATCCCATCCCTTGCAGTGTGACTTTGGGAAAACTGCTGCAGCCTCCTAGGCCCCAGTCACCATCTGCACAAAACAAAAGCCCCATGAAGTGGGTACTATTACTATTCCCATCTTAGAGATACAGAAATACTCTTTAAAATGATGGCACAGAAGGGGAATTAGAGACTAGGCAAGGTGCAAGAGTATGAACTCAACAGAACCCCAGCCACCAACACATCCAGCTCATGCTAAGCTTCCCTTACCAACTGGCTCCTCATTCCATCTGATTCAATCAGCTGCTGAGAGAATCAAGGACCAAATCTCCATAAAATGATACAATATTCCTCCAGTTCCACCATCTCACCACACATGACTCTTGCACCAATTAAAAATCTGGGAAAATCTCTTCCCACTCAAGTCCATGTGAAAGAGATGCACGTGTTTGTTGGCCTGTTCAAACACAAAATATTGTCTAAAAAACATTTAAAAAAGAAAAAAAAAGGCCTTCTCAGCAGTGTGTCTGGAATAGCTACCCTATAGCCCTGTGAGGGGAAAGTTCCAGGTGAACACCTTCTCTGCATCACCTCATCCCACTGTGTCTTTGAAGTCAGTGGTTCCCAAAGTTCAATATGCATCAGAGTTGTTAAAATACCAATTGCAGGGTTCCACCCCCAGAGTTTCTGATTCCATAGGTCTCTAGTGGGGCCTGAGAATTTGCTTGTCTAACGAGTTCCCAGATGATGCTGAGGCTGATGATCTGGGACCATACTTTGAGAACCACTGGTCTAGGGCAGTCTATTAAAACACCTCAAGCTTCATCCCAGGCAGTCTGCAGGTGTTAAAAAGTTAAGGAATTGAAGTGAGTTATTGCTTCTTTTTAAACTGCTAATGTTTAATGGCTTCCAATCCCAGTGTGGACCTCTCTTCAACAATCACTGAGTAATTAATCCTCCTTCCACAATATTGAGAAGCCAACAAACAAACAGCAATTACACGTCCGATCCAGTACAAGGAGCTCAGGGGTGTAAAGAAGCAGCATACTTGGGACAAGCCTGCCCCGGAGACACCAAGCACCACTTCAGGACAGTTTAGGGAAGAATTCTAGTTCAAAGGGCCTCAGTATTTGCCTTCCATTCGACCATTCCATCCATCATATAGTTCTGAGCAAAGTAAGATTCTACGCTAAGTGCTGTCGAGATGTACAGGGGAACCCACAGATAGATGTTCTGGGGAATTCCCTTCCCTATACAGATTCCCTTCTCCCTGGAGCTGATGGGCCAGGGGAGCTCATTCATTTGTTTGGATGCAGAGATTAAAATTTGACTTGGGAGTGCCTGTTGGTTCAGCTGGGCCCACACTGCCCACATCTCAAAATGCCTGTCACGCATTATTGAATAAGACCTGCTGCTTTACTCATTTGTGTCTCCTGCTTGGCTGCACAGGTTTTCTAAGTTCTCCACATCTCCTCTGTCTTCTCTGTGCCCCTTTCCCTGACCCTTCTGGGTGCCAATCACCCTGCCCTTTTTTTTTTTTAAAGATTTTATTTATTTATTTATTTGACAGAGAGAGACACAGCGAGAGAGGGAACATAAGCAGGCGGAGTGGGAGAGGGAGACGGAGAAGCAGGCTCCCCATGGAGCAGGGAGCCCAATGTGGGGCCCGATCCCAGGACCTTAGGACCATGACCTGAGCCGAAGGCAGACACTCAACTGACTGAGCCACCCAGGCGCCCCCACCCTGCCCTTTCTGATCCCCAAGCACACTCTGCTGTCAGCCTCCTCCCCTAACACCTGTTCTTCTTCAGTCTCCCCTTGAACATGTCTTCCTCAGTGTCGTTCCTGATTCCCACTCTAGAATTCTCCTTTGGAGTACTCCCCAGAATGGAATGTGTTTGTCTTACAACTGTTTATCCTACTAGATTTAAACTCCGGAGGCTAGGAACTATTTGTCCAATCCACTAGAACCCAGCCAGTGCGTGACTCAAGACAGGACCCTGGAGCTCACTCTGGTTGCCTCAGTGATGAGCTAGCTAGGGCAAGCGCTGCACCGGAAATCATCTGCCCCAGGGAAATGGCTTCCACTTCCCAGCCAAATAACTACACTGTCCACAGGCCTCAGGTCACTAGGTGGCGAGTTTTTCTCACAATTGCTCTTAACACCTCCCCCTTAGCCCCCTCAACACAATCTCTGCATGCTCCCAGCCCTGTCTCATCTCTCCTAGTGACAATGCCAAGAAGGTGGGAGATAATGCCTGCTCCTTTTGCTCTCCCAGGCTTGTGAGTTTCCCCAAAAAAGCCTCTTCCTTAACCTATCCTGTATGATGTGGAAATTGTCCTGAGCTCAATTGCAAGGCAGATGGCAACTCTAAAGGGACACAACCTCTATGACCTATGCTTATTAATGTTCATGGGCCAGGTATGACTTTTCTGCATCCTAAAGAAAGCTCTGGGTTTATATGTTATACGCCGATGACTCCCACACTTACATCTACAGCCCTGACTTCTCTAGACTCGTGCACAGCTGCCTCTCTCTACCTCCAATGGTATATCTCAAGGTCTCTTAAAACTCAGCTGTCGAACTGTTCTCTTGATCATCTTCACAAACCCAGTTCTCCCAGGGACTTCTACTTTCTCAAGCCAAAGTCTTGGAATCATCTTTAATTCCTCTTTTCTCAAACTTCACAACAACCAATCAACAAACCCTGTCTCTACCTTTGAAACACATCCAGAATGTGATTACTGCTCACCATATCCACCGAAACTCCAGCAGTCTGAGCCTCCATTATGCTGCTCTTAGTTTACTGTATTAGCTTCTTACTTTGTCACCTTGCTTCAGTCCTTGTTTTCCTCTGGCCTTTTCTCAAATATACAGGTAGAGTAATGTTGCTAAAACCTAAGTCAGAAATCAGGTGTCTGCTCTGTTCATAATCTTCCAAATGCTTCCTATCTTGAAAGTAAAATCCAAAGTCCTTTCCATGGTTCATAGGCCTTCACTCTGTGTGCCTTGTCCTGTCACATCCCTTCCACTCCTACTCTCTCCCACTTGCTGTGCCTCCTTAAAGCTCTCAGAGCAGAAGCCCTCACCCTAAGCCTTCACTTTGCATTTACTACTCCCTCAGCTGGCAACACTCTACCTGAGATAACTGCGTGGCTGGCCTCCTTACTTCCTTCCAAGAGAGATCTTTGGCCATCTTCCTTGTTAAAATTCTATTACCACAACAACCACCACCATTCCCTTCTTCCCCATAGCACCTACTCCTGAGAAGGACAGGTTTCATGGAAAGTACAGCATCTTGGTTGGGTTCTTAAAGGTGGAACTGTGACAGGAAGTAGAAATAAGATAAGGCAGACAGCAGGCAGTCAGCAAAAATTGTCTTCCAATGGTTACCTGAGGGTGTAATTACACTTTAGTGGAGGCTCCAGAAGGGACTTCTACTGAAATGGAAACTGACTAAAATGTCCCTCCCATCTAAAGCAAAGATTAGTATGCTATTTGTGGTAGTTGGACCAAAATGCCCACAGTATGAACATGTCTTTTCTTTAAAACATAAATCCTTTTGGTTGCTGGTAGGCAGAATCAAGAAACAAGGGATGGGGGAAGAAAGAGAATAAAATATAGGTTGTAGATTTTTTAAAAATCCCTTTTCTGGATTGAAAGGCTTGGCTCAATGTGAAAAACTGTAAAGAGCAAACCTGGAGATCCAGTCTTGAGATCGAGAAGTAATCACAAGGAACTTATAAAAATGTTTATTCATCAAAAACAAAAAGCAAAACAAAAAAAACTGTTCTAAATAAATCAATAAAGTACCAAAATCCCATAGAGAGACTAGTTATCCTTCCTCCCCAAATTTCTGCCCCTTCCCCCAACATCCTTAGCAGATAAAGGAGAGAATCTAATTATGGGTTTGTTTTCAAACTGAACAAATGATGCAGGTATACTTAGCAATATTCACAAAAGGATGCACAAATCAAAAAAAGTCTCTTGAGTTAATGAACTATTTTCCTCCATTATTTTCAAACGAGTTAAGAATTCTCATGTATAAAATCTGACATAGTTTTGTCCTGGGGAATGTTGTTCACCTTGAACTTTCTGATGGCCTTTAAAAATTTTTTTTTTTTTTAAAGATTTTTATTTATTATTTGACAGAGAGAGAATGAGAGAGAGAGAGCACATGAGAGGGGGGAGGGGCAGAGGGAGAAGCAGACTCCCCGCCGAGCAGGGAGCCCGATGCGGGACTCGATCCCGGAACTCCAGGATCATGACCTGAGCCGAAGGCAGTCGCTTAACCAACTGAGCCACCCAGGCGCCCGGCCTTTAAAAATTTGTGGATGAAAAAGACAACCGACAGAAAGGGAGAAGATATTTGCAAATGACATATCAGATAAAGGACTGATATCCAAAATCTATAAAGAACTCATCAAACTCAACACCCAAAGAACAAAGAATCCAATCAAGAAATGGGCAGAAGACATGAACAGACATTTTCCCAAAGAAGACATCCAAATGGCCAACAGACACATGAAAAAGTGCTCAACATCGTTCGGCATCAGGGAAATCCAAATCAAAACCTCAATGAGATACCACCTCACACCAGTCAGAATGGCTAAAATTAACAAGTCAGGAAACGACAGATGTTGGCGGGGATGCGGAGAAAGGGGAAGCCTCCTACACTGTTGGTGGGAATGCAAGCTGGTGCAGCCACCCCGGAAAACAGTATGGAGGTTCCTCAAAAAGTTGAAAATAGAGCTACCATATGATCCAGCAATTGCACTACTGGGTATTTACCCCAAAGATACAAAAGTAGGGATCTGAAAGGGTACGTGCACCCCGATGTTTATAGCAGCAATGTCCACAATAGCCAAACTGTGGAAAGAGCCAAGATGTCCATCGACAGATGAATGGATAAAGAAGATGTGGTATATATATACAATGGAATATTATGCAGCCATCAAAAGGAATGAGATCTTGCCATTTGCAACGACGTGGATGGAACTGGAGGGTATTATGTTGAGCGAAATAAGTCAAACAGAGAAAGACATGTATCATATAACCTCACTGATATGAGGAATTCTTAATCGCAGGAAACAAACTGAGGGGTGCTGGAATGGGGGGTGGGGTGGGAGGGATGGGGTGACTGGGTGATAGACACTGGGGAGGGTATGTGCTCTGGTAAGCGCTGTGAATTGTGCAAGACTGTTGAATCTCAGATCTGTACCTCTGAAACAAATAATGCAATATATGTTAAGAAAAAAAAAAGAAGAAGAAGGTAGCGGGAGGGGAAGAATGAAGCGGGGGAAATCGGAGGGGTAGACGAACCATGAGAGACGATGGACTCTGAAAAACAAACTGAGGGTTCTAGAGGGGAGGGGGGTGGGAGGATGGGTTAGCCTGGTGATGGGTATTGAGGAGGGCACATTCTGCATGGAGCACTGGGTGTTATGCACAAACAATGAATCATGGAACACTACATCTAAAACTAATGATGTAATGTATGGGGATAATATAAGAATTAAAAAATTAAAAAAAAAATTTGTGGGTGATAAGAATTGAGCAAATATTTTCCATAATACTAAAAGAGAACATCTGCAGAAAGCTGCACTGGTCTTAATATTTACAAAGATCATACCAGAGTATTAATAATTTTCTTGTCATTAATCATTCTCAAGAGTTAAATATCATTTGTCTTAACTACCAAGTCTGTATTAAAATTACTCCAAAGAATAAATATAGAAATATAAATATTTTTCCCCAGGACTTCTTCATTTTGCTCTGAGCACAATTTGTATTTCATCTTCAGGTCCAATTTTTCATTACAAAAGATAACTATGCTTTCAAAGTGAATTGAATTACAAGTCTTTTTTATGACTACATTTCAGTGAGCAGGTAAAGAAAAAGCTATTCAATCTAACTTAAAGTTTCACTTTAGCACTTGGCTAAATAGAAATTTTCAAAGGAAATTCTGCTTAAAGATATGATAAAATACCATATGGTCCTGGCTTCAAGCAAAATTCTATTTCATTTTGTAAGTTGAGCAAATGAGCTTACTAGTCAAAGTGAACTTATAAGATCTCTGTAGGCTTTATAAACTGAAGCAAACTAGTTCATTTGAACTGCTATGTATCTCCCTAGCATTTTAAAATGCAAGACAATATATTTATAGAAATAATCATTCTTTATCAGGGAATGCTATTTTACCATGCTCCCACATTAACTTAAAATCTTGAATTTCATAGGATACTTTCATATAAAATGTCAAAGTTCAGGAAAACTTAGACACAAAAAGAAATTTTTGTAACAGTAAAAATTTTGGAATACAGATAATTCGATTTATATTCTCACGCTTTTCAATTCTATTTATCTTAAAATTAGTTTCACAAAATGTTATATGGTTATAATTCATTATCACTGTGTAATGTATTTGAGAAATGTCTGGTAACTCTCTTGTTATTAGGTAATTTCACAACTCAAGTATCCTGTTACTGTTTTGATGTTAATGAGCACTTATTAAAAGCTACCCTGAAATGAAGAAAAAAAAAGCTTTTTCAAAAATATTTATCAAAGCAGAGTATGGGTAAGTTAAAAGGTCTGTCTGACTGCATGGCTGATTCCCTAATAAGTAATTCTTTTGTATCAGTTCCTATCATCCTGGAAAACACTCTACCGGGTAGGTAATTGCTGTCCATACTACCTAGGGCAAACTAAACTAGAAATTAAAGAAAGCCAACTATAAAGTCCATGTAAAAAAAAAACAAGCAGCTCTTAATCAACTGAGAAATAAATGAGACTGATTAGCTCTTTATGTCCCAGCTGAATGTGTCATTTAAACAACAAGGACCAAGCTTATTTCATATTCGTTTTCTTCCGGTGGCTGTATATGGATAACAGCTACTGGCAGAATCTGCCTTACAAGTACACATTCTAATGCCACAAGTAGACCATTACAGCATCAAGCCCATACCTTTTAACAAAAGGAAAGTTTTACTGGCGATATTGACAGTGAATGAACTGCAGAGGCTGAAAAGAAAAAACTCATCGTACAGACACACATACTAACACCTGCACAGAGATAGATTCTAAAAGCACTTTCTAGTATACTGTGCCAGTTATGAATATCTGCAGGGAAAGGCAGACACTGAGTGGCAATCCCCTCCCTCCTTATTCGCCTCTATGCTTGATCACGTACCACCCTTCGCCCTCCACTTCCGCATCTCAGTTCCCAGAAGACTCACAGGACACAAGGCCCATTTCTCATGGGATGATGCTTCAGGATTCTGGGAGCTACTGATGTTATAGGTCATGCCCAGTACACCTGGACCAAAACCACACAAACTTAAGATCTTGTCTTCTACTCTCCAGTCACAAAGAACATGTAAAAAATTCCGTAAAAGACAGTTGGCAGGAGTGAATGGGAAACTGATTTTTATGTCGTATATGTTGACAGAAGATCTCTGGTTTCAAAGCAAAGTACACAGTTACTAAAGACTGAGTTCCAAAGTTTATCCTTAGCTAGATCACATTATTTTACATCTGTGATACAAAGCAGATCTCTAAGCAAGGTGAACATATGACCATAAACTTATGCTTGACTACTAACAGTTCTTCCCCTAACTCGGCTAAGCCAGGTTTTCCTGTCTTAAGACAGAAGCAGAATTCAAAGAGAACAACGCTTATGTGAAAAAATGTCCCATATTAAAAAAAAAAAGAAAAAAAAATCCCATAATCACTATTCTGGGTGCTACTCAGGCTCTGAAAAGGTACATCCAATGAAATTACTTTTCACCACTGGTACCAGGATGTAAGATCATTAAAATTGTTAGAACACACTGAAAAGTTCTGTTACAGTTTCATAAATTCTGCCTGCCGTGGAACAATATCAAAATTTAGTCTTACATAGGCGGACCGTGGTAGAGTATAATATTTATTCAATTTCATCATTTATGATCACTGTTATAACCAAATTAACCCCGACATAAACTCTGACATTTAAAAACACAGAGAACATACTGATTTTTCAGCTATTTTGCTTACATGTACTTTTCAATTCTCATGCAGTGCTCATAATTAGGAGATACTGTACAAAACCCTCTCACTTATGTATTAAGAACCAAGTAGAGAGGGTAAAAAAATACCAACATAAATTCATTCTCCAAAAACTGCCCATGGATGCATTATCACTGTTCCTTCTAATTATATACTTACAGTGCATTCTTCAGTAAAATGTATAACTGTAGTCACATAACAATACTTATGACAAGGCAATGATAGCATTTCAGAAAAAGAATACAACAAATGAGACTAAAAGTTGAAGAGAAGGATCAGAGCATATAAAAGTCATTTGAGAACACCACATGAACTTCAGTGTTTTCCACTTTCCAGTTGGAAAGAACATGCACAAAGATTTCTTAGCAGACAATAGTCAGGAGTGCATGAAAAATTGGCTTTCATGTCATATATGTTGAGAGAAGATCAATGCCATTGAGAAAAAAGAATGTGTTCATTATCTTTTGGGTCTATCTATATCATCTATAGCAGCTAGAAGTTTTTGTCTTGCTTTCTTATTGATATGGGATCCCAGGCAAACATTTACCAGATTGGTCAGCTGCTTCGTTGAATACTCCTGCTCGAGAAAAAAAAAAGATCCAAATTTAGTACACTGAAAGACATGTATTTGATCAATGCAAGGAAAGAACAGGCAGATACTCAGTTTTCAGTGGATAGTGACCGAGCACTACAAATCAGTGAAAAGCAGAGGAAATTATAGTTTGAGACATGGAAACAAGTTGTTTACTCAGC
Organism: Neomonachus schauinslandi; assembly: GCF_002201575.2. Classification (NCBI taxonomy): domain Eukaryota; kingdom Metazoa; phylum Chordata; class Mammalia; order Carnivora; family Phocidae; genus Neomonachus; species Neomonachus schauinslandi. The sequence goes on along the minus strand of NC_058414.1, from coordinate 36,063,112 downwards.
CGTAATAACAATAAGGACGCCGCAGGATACATCAAAACAGAAAGGACTAGAACCTCTTCAATATGGCAGAGTAATCTGACATGCCTATGCTTTTGCTACTTTTAAGACCACACACTTTATGCTTGTTTCTGTGACAGTCTTTATTAAGTTATTAAAATATACTGACCTCTCAAAATTTTAAAATGCTACTAAATAGTTATTTTCTGGCACTCTACATTTTGCAAACATTTTAAGTGAAAGGAAAAAAATCTCTAACCATAGAACAAATTTTCTGAAATATGATAAATGAGTAAGGTAACAAAGATCAGAAAGCTACTGGCTTTTAAACCCTCATATTGTCATTATAGCTAGTAAGTAAAATTAAGACTAAATCTTTTATGCTGTACAAATCTATTTGGTTCCTGAATTTCAGATAATGAGTTCCTAGGAAAAGAATGAATAGGGATTCACCAGAAAGGTTTGCATATTGATCTCCTTCTGGAGGATGAATAACAAGAGTTCAGATAAGGAAAAGAGAGAGTTTTATACTATCATCTAAGAAGAAAAGTCATCTGTCTTCACTGGAGGTAACCACCTAAAGATAGCACAATTTCAAAATATGATAAAAAGTTCATTTTAAAAATTCAGCAAACTATTCAGTTTGTGTATCTGAGCTCTGAGAGCACCTGCTAGCATCTGATAAATTCTCTTAATCAGTCAACATTTAACAAGTATCCACTGTCATCAAGCACTGAGCCAGACACTGTCCTGGAAGACAGAATAGTCGGCTCCTGAGAAAATTTCACCGAATCACAAATATCAGCTAGTTAAAGTTCTCACAAAATGCTAAGCTAAAAATTTTGGTGCACTATATTAAAAGAGGAAACCCGAAAATTGGTATCTTTCTTGCATCAAATAATGGATATCTAAGAGCTGTGCTTTTTCTCCTCAGTTACTTGTACTCTTTCCCTAAATACCTTCCTCAATAGCAACCTCTAAGTGTTTACAGCTTACTTTACTAAATGGATTCCAGCAACATTCAGCAGTCCATCTGTTCCTGGGTTTAGCATTCTGGTTTTCAAATGTCAGAAGTCAATGGGACTAAAAGGGACGACATTTTTCTCAATTCTGGCGTACTGATAAAAATCACTGAAAATAATATGTACATTTCTATTTTGCTTCTAAAGATATGAAACTGACCCACAGTGGGCACATTTCCACAAAATTCAGGCTAATATTCATTTCATTTTTCTAGAGTATCGAAACCAGACTGGGTGAGGCTGATAAAGTATAAATAATTCCTTATTTCCTCACCCAGTCAAATGAAATAAAAATTTACTTAGCTTTTACCCATGATGTTTATAGCATAAGTAAATGTGATCACTAGAGTTACTGAAGGAATAAAATGAGGTGATAATTTTAATACTTCCCATATTTTCATTAAATCTGTCTCCCCATACTGCCTACCTAGACAAACGATAGAACAATCATATTAGGAAAGCTCCCCATACTGAGCATGCTCTGGTGATAGATGTTGAGTTGAACTGTGTCAAAAATTCAGCATCCTAAATAACACTTAATAAATAATACTTTTCTCTACTTATTTTTATAGCCACACAAAAGAAAAATAATCACATCTATACTCAAGGTAAAATCTAATGTAGGAGGAAGTTAAATTTAGCCATTTAAATATTAATATATTCAATCATCACTAATATATGTCAGTGTGGTCAGGATGACAGCAACTCACTGTTGAGAGCTACAAGGTTTAAGTTATATAACAGACGTTAGCTTGTGAATCACTTCAACGTTGCTGTCTTCAATTTGTCTTGATGGTAACCAACTTCAGTCTTCTCCCACAACACAGTTGCAGGATAAACACAGCTAAAGTTCAGACTCTGGCTACCATTCCAGATAATTACTGCTGCAGTTCAGAAAGATCTCAAAAGGATTCGATTACGCAAAGGGCACTGCATAGACACAGTGTGAATATGGCAAAGAATCAGCTGATGCTTTATATTTCACTCTCATGATTTTGAATTATATAATACACCAGACAAGAACAGCACAAAGGAAAAGGAATAAAAACTTAATTAACTGTTTTCCAGCTCTCACCCTGTGCTCTTTGATCCAGCGTTCCATGTCATTCTCGGTTAGATAGTAGGCTTTAATATAGGTTTCCACAAATTCTTTATCAGGAATGGGTCTAATATCTGTTAGTTTTTCAAGTTTCATTAAAAACTGTTGAAAATCCAATTGCATCAAGGCACGACCCTCATTACTACACTTCTTGACGTTGGCATATCTAAGATACACAATAATAAAAAACCAGAAATGATGGGATGGAAAAAGAAACCTGTAGGTACTTAAACTCTTCTTTAACCCATATCTGGACAGATTCTTCAGAAACGAGAGGATTCTAGGGAAAAGAGCACAGGAGCCTTGTGTCAGCAGGACTGGGCTGTGTTGGGGCCCTGGCACTCAGCTGTCATTTTACCTGCGGGGCCTCAGCTTCCTCATTTGCAAAGCAAAGAGATCTAATAACTTCTGACGTTCTTTGCAGCTCCACAGACTACAGTTTCCCCCACCCCCAGTCAATTAACAGAATCATCTGTAAGAGAGTTAAACTGGTCTTCCCGTAAGTCTGGCTGCCAAGAATTATTTATAAAAACTGAGCTAGGAATACTCCAAATGAATCTTAGTTTCATAAAACTGTTCAATATTGTAACTACTGGATGCAAAGAAACAAAAGCAGTAATTGCCCCATGGACTGTCAGCTGAACCTAAGAAACGTATGAGCATATAAGCAAAAAAAAGGATATACATACTTGTCATAAACCTTATAGACTTATTCTGACACCCCTCACTACTAAAAAACTGTGTGTTCTAAGGTGGAGTAGTAATAAGAATGTATTAACCCTAAGAGTACAACATGTTATTACTCAGAAGTCAGCGTCTCGTTCCTTCAATAATACAAAATGTGCAGAATCCAACCCTAGGAATGCAGTACTTCCCCTAAGGAAATTTGCAAGGACACTGAAGAGCGTATTGTTTGAAGTGACCGGGTTTGTTTTTTGTTTTAATAAAAAGTGTTTTGTACAGTAATATAACATTATTCACTCTTCTACTTTATTAAACAAATTTATTAAAAATACTCTTCAGTTGTGACTCTTGACACAGAGCCATTCTGTGATTTCCAGCACTGCTGGTTTCAATACAGAGTGCCAAAACTGTTGTCAGCTTGTCACTGTCACCTTCCCACTCTCTAATAACATTCTTCTTTATATCAAAGAAGAACTGAAAAGAAATCAGATAAATGATAGTGTGGAAATTCAACTGATGTGCAATTCCAGACCACTGTGAATGGTCTTTGAGACAGCGGCTTGCTTTCCAAAGATAGTTTATATTCTAGACATAATAAGCTGAGTAAGTGGGAAAATTAGTACTGATATATCTTTAAACTCAACATATGAAAGATTTATACAGTTTACAATGATATAATAATGATACCACTAACAGACATGGTGGTTATGAGGCCTGATTTTGCCATCAGAAGTTCATAAACCTTCTTGGTGTTTGAAAACTGTGTCAACTTGGACAAGTTACTTAATCTCTCTAAACCTTGATTTTTCTGAGGTTTTCTCCTTGATAAAACAGAGAGAATAATGGTTCTATCAAAGAGTTTATGTTAGGATTTGGTGATATAATCTTGTGAAGTGCTTGATCCAATAAATGACACATAGTGCTCAATATGTGTTATGCATAATCATAATAATTATATCATTAAGTAATAATAATTATTATGAGTTTAACTTTCAGATAACCATGAGATGCTACTTTCCACTCTCCCCTACTAGCTGGCTCTAGGTTACCACTGAGAAAAGAAAGCACAGACAGAGGAGGCACAGTGGGATTTAAGGTTTCTTCAATTATGTTCTAAAGTCAAACCTGAATTATTATAGGACTATCTGCTATCTATGACTTTCTCTACCTATTCTCTCCAGTAATGACAACATACAATGTGATCCGTATATTATGATTTATCATTGAAGACTCAGATAATGCTTTCATGAAAACTTACCCCTCCACAATAGTTCTGTTGGCCAGCCGTATACAGTGTTCCCAAAGTATATTAGACACGGGCAGGGGTATCCGAACTCTCTTAGAAACCTCATTTAACCTCCTGTTAAACTGCTCAAATTCCTAAGAAGACAAAAATCATGGCCATATGTGGATATAATTATAGTGCCACATTGCTTTCCAATCTTCCCGGCAAAGAAGAAGATATAGAAAGACTCAGAATCAAACTGAGTAAAACAAAAAGAGAATACAAAAGATAATTTGGACTTTTAAGTATCTCACATTGAATAAACTATGTTGTGATACAGAGCACACACTACATTTCATCTCAAAAGAAATAAGTGTCATTAACAGATTAAACAATGCTAACAATGTTCAAATGCTTCTTCATCTCAAATTTTTCTAGGACTGCCGGTATGGATTAAAAGAGCTTAATAACCTAATATGTCTTTAAAATTATCTTCAAGAAACCCATTTAAAAAAATATTTTGATAAGCTTTCATCTCAGAGTGAACCGTGAACCATTTGTAATTTGAGGCTACACTCCTTAGAGAACAATTGGATAAATTATCCTCTTTCCTAAACATTCTTTAAAAGTAAATAAGTTATTATATTCCAAATGATTTGAAAGTCATGTAATAGCTGCAAATTTTTAGTGCAAAGGAAAAAATAAAACATAAAATACTTCCTGTTTCCTACAGAAAAACTGAGTATTTTCATTACTTATTAGGAACTTTTATGATACCTCTCCACTAAAAATAAAAATATATGTAACTAATTTAGACAAATTCTAACAATCACATGAAAGCAAACAGTCTACCCTTCAATAAATGTATTTCTAGTTTCTCTGGACTACTGCCATCTAAATATGTTCATTTACAAAAGTAAATGCTATCACTCCTTCCCTGACAATACATTTCAAATAAATTTAACAAGGTCTAAAATGACATTTTTTCCTTTACTTTCCTCAGGACAGCAGCTACATAATGCTTAACAAGTCAAGAGTGACATGTGTTCAAATTCTCTAATAACACACAGGAGGAAAAAAAAAAATCTAATCATCACCACTCAAGCTACCACATGATTACTTATTATCCTTTTGCTATTTTGCTAATCACAATTTTTTTGATTTATTTTTGACAGTTAAATGCTTTTAATTATTTATGAAAAAGTGAATTTTTAATTCACTAAGCTTACTTTTGAAAATCAAAGCTAAATAAATAAGTGTTCTTCATCCTTTTCATTTTATGAATCTAGGAGAACACTAGTATTTGCTATTGCATTTATGCTTCACCGCAGTAAACTCTACTTTAGATTTCCAGTCATGATTCAGTACTTTCCACTAATATTTTAAAAATAAAGTTATATGCTGTGGCGTCTGGGTGGCTCAGTTGCTTAAGCGTCTGCCTTTGGTTCTGATCAGGATCCCAGGGTCCTGGGATGGAGCCCGCCTTGGGCTCCTTGCTCAACAGGGAATCTGCTGCTCCCTCTCCCTCTTCCCCTCCCCTCCTGCTCAACTCTCTCTCTCAAATAAATAAATAAAATCTTAAAAAAAAAAAAAATACAGTGATATGCTAACTGTAAACAATGTCATTCTACTCATTGCTAAATTCAATGTTCAAGAATGTTGTTAAATGAACAATAAAACCATTTCGTTTTACTTAAGATTTTTGGGGGGCAATAAATGCAGATTGCTTTTTACCTAAAAGTTTGGACTTGGAAAAGTAATAGAATGAATAAAAGTTATATAAAAGCAGGGCGCCTGGGTGGCTCAGATGGTTAAGCATCTGCCTTCGGCTCAGGTCATGATCCCGGGGTCCTGGGATCGAGCCCCACATCGGGCTCCTGGCTCGGCGGGGAGCCTGCTTCTCCCTCTCCCTCTGCCTCTCTCCCTGCTCATGCTCTCTCTCAGAAAAAGAAAAAAAAAAAAGTTATATAAAAGCTTCCTTAGGAAAGAAGGTTTTAAGCTGCTAAAAACTGGGTTCAGGTTAATAATCTGAATAAACTTGGTTCTTTCTTACAATATTAATGTTTCCTATAATTAAAAATAATCAGGGGCACCTGGGCGGCTCAATCGGTTGAGTATCTGACTCTTGGTTTTGGCTCAGTCATGATCTCAGCCCCATGTCCAGCTCAGTGCTGAATCTGCTCGAGATTCTCTCTCCCTCTCCCTGCTTGTGGTGCACGTTCTCTCTCTCTCTCAAATAAATAAATAAATAAATAAATAAAGTCTTTTAAAAAACCACAAAAAAACAAGAAGAACTAAAGCAAGTAGGCTCCTACTAGTATATATATTCACTGAGTGCAGAAATCTCTCTCTTCTTGCATCCCTATGAGTACCATGGTTAGCATGCCATAAAAAATAAACTTTTCAAAAACAAAATTGTAAAAAAAAAAAAAAAGGGTATGTGATTATTTATAAATTACATTTGTCTATCATATTCCAAATTAAAATTCCCAACTGAAATCTCATGGGGAGTCTAGAAATCAAAGTTCTCCCAGGGTGGCAATTACAGAGCAGCCTTGTCACTTAGCCTCAGACCCGACAGTAACCCCTAGACACTGCTAACTGATCTCCCACCCTTAGTTCGAGTCTGGGGAGGGTCTTGCAGTCTCCATCACAGAGCTCGAGAAGGGCACCAGGCAGAGAGATGATGAATTCCGCTGCTATCTCTGTTTTGATCTCTGGCTTTGCTTACTGGTTCGCAAGTGTCCCGGCTACCATCTGTTGCCCTGGACTAAGCAGGTAAGAATGTTTGTGTGAACGAGATAAAAGTCAGGAGCTTAAGAAGGGCCAATTTTCTTTTCACTGACAAATATGAAAAACAAGACTTTTCTGAAAGCAGTTTTCATCTCCTCAGATGCCCTTTCCTCACCTCAGACATCCACATGGCTCATCTCCTTGCTTCCTTCGGGCCTCTCCCCAACTCTCACTTTATCTCCTGATAAGTATCCCCTTCTCTGACAACACATAAATAAACAATATTGCCCCCAAGCCACACCCTGCCACTCTATCCCTTTTCTGCTGCTTATTTACTTTTTCACAGGGTTATTCATTATCTGAGATATTTTATCTTAATTTATGTCTTTACTGCTGTCTCCGTACTGGCATGTAAATTCTCTGAGGGCATGTAAGTTCCTTAATTCACAACTATGTTGTCAGCACCTAGATCTGTGGGTGGCACATGTCAGGTGATCTACAAATCTCTCTTGATTCATAAATGACAAAAAATGTACAAGTCTTTCCAGAAAACTTTTAAATGTAAGTTTTAAATGCAAAGGTGTTTGCGTGACACATTTCAAAAGTAAAGTGATTTCTGGAAAAACAACAACAACAATGGAATAATCAGGGGCCTGGTCTCTTACTAATAAATCTACACAACTACAGAAATATCTTCTTGTCACCACAGTCATGGTTACTGAAATTATTTAATATGAAAATCAGCCAAGACATGCCAATCAAACTCTAATTCAAGATGGGAAATTAGGGAGCAAAAACCAAAAAAATCTACGAAGAATTCTTGGGTCTAAAAGAACACAAAATTCAAAAAGGAAGTCTATTCTGATTCAGGGGCTTTAATAAATATCATGATGTTAGAAATGGGGTAATAACTATAATCTCACTACTTTAGAGCAAGGGCAATGATAGGAACAGTTCTCCTGGTAGACTCGTCTTTAACAAAGGTGTTTCTGTGTACTTGCCTTTAGCAGTGCATCTACATAGATGTTGTGCTGTGACATAATTTCTTTTACGTCCCACTTCACATTGGCCATTAGGAGCAGCATCTGTTCATAATCAATAGCTTTACCGGCTACAATCCAATAAATTGGTTTGCGTAGTTCACTGGCAGTTGAGACTGTCTGAAATACATTTCACAAAAAGGAAAACAAATATTTTCTAAAAGTATCAAGTTTATAAAAAATCTTCTGTGCCTATTTCTAGTATACATCACATCTAAAAATAAAACATATATATCTGGAGATTTAAATAATGAAAACACTTCAGTTCGTTGGCAAACGACTTACTCAAAACATACTTTGGAGACATCCCATCAACGTGAGGCCACTGGTAACACAACAATAAAAGAACCACAGATCTTCATGGAGACGAGCAAATATTTCTCACGGTTTTTCACGTCTCTCCATTTCCACTCCAACTGCCCCGCCTCAAGATTTCGTCATCTCTCAAATGTAAACCTGTAACAGCCTACAAGCCGGTCTCCCTGCCTGCAGGCCTGTCATCTACTGCTGCCAACTACACACTGACCATGCCACTCACCGGTCTCAAATCCTCTGGTACCTTGCCTGTACCCTCGAAACAGAGTCCGCCTCCTGCCTGAGAGCACTGCGTACCATGCAGCTCCTGCTTCTTCCTCTAGCCATCCCTCTCACCACTAGCCCCCTTCCCTGCTCGGACAGTTTGACTTTTCCTCGGCCGCTGACACGCACCCTGCTCTCTCTCACCAGCTGGTCTTCATGTAAGCCATTCCCTTAGTTTGCAATATATTCCCGACATAGCCGGCTGCCCCGGCTTAAACATCCTTCCTCCAGACAGCCTTTCTAGACAACCTTCTCCCGATGACACATGCCCCTTTCCTCCTCCAGCCAAGGTTAAATTCCCTGCTGCCATTTCTTCCCCCTTATCATACTTTATTGTAAACACAGCTGTAATGGGCATTAGACTAAAAGTTATAGGAGGTGCTCAGTACTTCATACAGGAATTCATGAGTGAATAAACGTATGCTAATTGCTCTCCTGGAATTTGGAGACTGGCCACTAGCCAAAAAACCCAAATAATGTGCTCAGAGTTGAAATGACATCCAAGAGTGTCTCTGACCTGAGAATAAAACTGCTGAAGAAAGGGCTTTTTGACTGCGGGCATCACGGCATCCAGATGGGGCTGAAGGAACTCAAACTGTTCGGCCAAGAATACCCTAAAGGGAATAAAGAAGCCACGGTGTAAGCAGAGTGCAGGATCCACAGGCCAGTCAATACTTCCCTGTATAAGTCATCTTTAAGATCTCTAAGCAAAAGTTCGACCATTAAAATTCTTTTCCACTTGAGTGAACCACCTTGTATCAGCTCATTTACAACCTACCCAAAAGTTATTGCTGAGCTTATCACAGAATGTGAGCAGAGGTGGAAGAAGGAGACTTCAGATCAACTGCTCTGGAAACCACAAGGTGTAGAGCTATGCTGCTCTGCATGTGACACAGAAGCACAGATCACAGAAAAGACGGAAGAAAAAACATAACAGTTTTTCTTTGGAAAGGATTTCCCATAAGGATCCCATTTAATTATACAGAACAGAGAGGTGAATTCACAGACTTAACATCTGGCTGGCACTTCTCCTAAGTAACCTCATGCAGCAAACTGCAGCTTGGCTGAGACACACACGTGAACTTCAGGTCAGGAGGCTGGTGTGCGGGAGGGGGTCATTTGCCCAGAGTATTGCCAGCAGCTGCCCTCTTTTTCTCTATTTTTTGTAATGTACACAAAAACTCTTAACTGATACTGGACTACATTTAAAGGAAGAAGTCATGTGCTTTACCTGTATTAAAAACTGGGGGATTTATAAAGGTCAGGAAGCATTCTTGCTGATGTCAAGGGCTGACTACATTTAACACTAAACGGACATCGTAACTAGTTTCTCTAGAATCACAATTTGATAGGAAAATATAAAGTATGCTATAATGTGGTGTTTTTTAAAGTTTTACTTTTTTTTTTTTTTTTAAGATTTTATCTATTTATTTGACAAAGAGAGACACAGCGAAAGAGGGAACACAAGCAGGGGAAGTGGGAGAGGGAGAAGCGGGCTTCCCGCCGAGCAGGGAGCCCGATGCGGGGCTCGATCCTCAAGTTTTACTTTAAAGCAAGGATCATGTTGCTAAAGACTGAAATCTAAAAGATTTCCCTTCTTCCATTTATGTAACTGAAAACCAACCATGCAGTTTTAAAGATCGACCGGTAATCCATTTTAGGATAGACTTCTCAGAAATATATAAGTGACACTCAGAAGTGGGAGATGGATACAGCTAGAAATCTAATTATACAATGCTTACTTTTATAACTTTTCTTAAAAACTTAAAGGCAGGGGCGCCTGGGTGGCTCAGACGGTTAAGCATCTGCCTTCGGCTCAGGTCAAGATCTCAGGGTCCTGGGATCGAGTCCCGCATCGGGCTCCCTGCTCCTTGGGAGCCTGCTTCTCCCTCTGCCTCTCTCTCTCTCTCTGTCTCTCATGAATAAATAAATAAGATCTTTAAAAAAAAACTTAAAGGCAAAGCAACGGTTTTGAACAACTTACAAGGATTCTGTGGCTACCACTCTTTCCGCCAGCCCATATAACGTATCCCCAGATGTCAAAACCACTAGGTGACTGAGGTGTGGACTTGGTACCTTCTCCTTTCTCTCTTCTGCTGCTGTGAGGGTGGCAGTAGGATCAGCTGAAACTTCCTGAAAACACAACGCATGTACATACACAGCCTGAAATCAAATCTAAGAGCAATAAACCATGTGGTTTTACAAAACTGGACCTGTAATTAAAATACTTGTAGGCATACATATAATTACATTTAGTTTCTGTTCTTTCTTTTCCTTCTTTTACATTTTCTAACTACTGGAAATTTCCTTTTTATAAAGTGAAAATGATCCAACTCCATATGCTATTATCTGCGCATGACCTAAAATCGGCCAAAATTGGCAGATGTTTCATAGAGACAATAGTAAGATGCCCTTCGAAAACCTGGAAATGAGAAAAGAGAGATGGCCTCTGGAGGACTGAACTGGCACATTCCAAAATTATGGTGTGGTTAACCATTTCACATCCACACTTTAATCAAGGTAACTCTGGTATATCTCAAGAAGAGGACTAGAAAGCACTTATAAACTGAAACTGAGCTAACTGTGTTGGTAGACGTCTGGGGTCATGTTACTGATGAGAAGGAAGATGGTTAATGGGAATAAAAGAAAGGGATGCCTGAAAAGCACGGTGTACTGAGCTTTAAGATCCTCCAAGAAAATTATGGCACAAAAATTGGATACAAACAAGTCTAAAAGTGTACAAAATGTAAATCTAGATTACTTCTTAAATCAATTATATAGTCACAAATCTCCAACACTTGCCTTATGAATGAAAGAGACATCAAATGCACAGGACTCTGGGAGCATAACAGGTTTATAAATTTAGCAAAATGGAACTAAAACATTAGAAAATCTTCCAAGTTAGAAAATGGTTTTTATTCTTCTTTAGTTCTTTTTTATATCCTATCTTCTATAAAAGATATGGTTTCTCTTCAATCTCTAATTACTCAATTAGCATTTAAAGGTGATTTTGGGAACAACTGTGCTTTCTCTAAGGGAGGATCAGGATAAGGAAACTATGCAAGTTAATCAATGTTGCTGCTCCATTATTTATTTTCTCCTACTAGAAAGGAAAATAATCACCCGTCTCCTGCACACACACACATAGTCACAGAATTACATCCTGTTTGGTATGGCTGCCTGTGCTATTTCATTTAATGCCGGTGGTTATGTAATTACCATCTACCAGACTGTCCAAGTGAGGAACCCTGGAATCATTCGTGTCTTTCCCACCCTCCCCCCTCCATCATGTCTAAGCACACACCTCTCCTTTGTTTCTTCCCCTGTCACTGCTTCATCAGGACCAAGGCCCCACAGCATTTCTATCTGAACTTACAGTCCCCAAATAGAGACCTCTCCCTCTGGCTTCTCCTAGTTCTACTTCACTTTGCACACAGTTCACTGGCTGATTTTTCTAGAATACCCAAGTGATCTTTCTAAAATGGAGACGTGATCACACCACTCCCGGTTTAAAAGTCTCAATTAACTATCCACTCTTTACAGACAAAAGCCTAAACTTGTCATTATGATATTACTCCTTTACAGCGATACCAGCTACCTTGCCAGCTTCATTTCCCAGTAACCTTCTATGCCCCTAGGATCTAGCTGCACTGGACTACCTCCTATACCTGTCTTCCTGACACTCTTCTCTTACCAGCTCTCTGCTCCTTGTCTGCCTAGCTCTGTCCTTCTCATCTTTTAAGTCTGAGGTCATATTTACCTCCTTTCTGTAACTTTCTCAGCCTCCCAAGAAAAATTAGTATCTTAATTCTGTTTTGTTTTTTTTTTAAGATTTTATTTATTTATTTGACAGAGAGAGAGAGAGAGCACAAGGAGGGGGAGTGGCAGGCAGAGGGAGAGAGAGAAGCAGGCTCCCCACTGAGCAGAAAGTCTGATGCGGGTCTTGATCCTAGGACCCTGGGATCATAACCTGAGCCAAAGGTAGACACTTAACCAACTGAGCCACGCAGGCGCCCAGTATCTTACTTGTGTTAATGTTACCTACACATATACGTATGTCTATACATGGGATCAAGTGCACTTTGTCGGTTGTGGTTTCCTGACCCCTCTACCTCACTGTGAGTTCTTGGGAGCATGGGGACCAATTTCATCATCTTTGTATCTCAAGACCTTGGCATGCCTCCTGGCATGAGCAGGCCCTCAAATGGTTTAACTGATGAAGATGGTAAGAGAGTCTTTACTTCCTCCCTCTTACTCTCTTTCAAGCCCATTCCAATCAGGCTTTTGTGTGCCCTATTCCAAAGAAACAGTTATCAAGGTCCCCAGTGGCATCCTATGGCCAAGTCCAATAGTCAATTCTGAATACCTATTTTATTTAAACTACTGTAGCACCCTACATGGCTAATCCTGAAAAACTTTCTTCACTTAGTTTCCAGAGTACCATACCCTCCTGGTTTTTCTCCTATGCTACTGGCCACTTCTCAGATTCCTTTGCTAGTCTGTCTTCTTCTCCCTGACCTTTAAACACTGGAGTGTCCTAGAGTTCACTCCTCAGACTTCTCTCACTCAAATTCTACTCCCTAGATGATTTCATCTCCCATTTTAAATATCACCCACATGCCAAGAACTCAAAATTTACATGCTAGCCCTGACCTCTCTCTTACCTTTAGTACATTTAACATATCTGAAAACTGAACTCAAATGTGTCCCTCCTAAAAGTCTTATCCATCTCCACTCTCCAGAAGTTAGGTATCATCGTTGACTCCTCTCTGGGTCCTACCTCACTTATAATCCATCAACAAATCTGGATGGGTCTACCTTCAAAACACATCCAGAATCTGACCATGTCTCACTACTTCTTCCATTAACACTGGTACAAGCCACCTTATCTCTCTCCTTAACTGTGATACACTATGGCGAAAATAATTCTCTTTTACCTATTTAAGGCAGATCATGTCAACTCTTCTGCTAAATCTCTTCCAACAGCTTCCTGTCTTCCTTAGAGTAAAATCCAAAGGCCTTACATAATCTAGGCTCTGGCTATCTCTTTGGTTTTATCTATCACCAACCCTCCTACTTGCTTCATTCTAGTTATACTCATCTCTGTGCGTCAAGCATGGTCCCACCTCAGAGCCTTTGCATTCCCTGTTCCCTCCACCTGAGACACTTTTCTCCAAAATATTCCCTCTCTACTAGCAAACAAGTTGCAAACGAGTAGGGAGTTTTGTTGGATTGCTCTCTCCCCACCCAAAATTGTATCCTCAACTCCCAGACAGGGTCTAACATCATATATAAAGTGTTCAATAAACAAGGCACTAAATAAATGTTGTTAAATCAATGAATTCTCATCCTGGTGGCTCACTCCTCTATTTCTTCCTTTAGGGATCTACTTCAAGGTTACCTCCCCAGAGAAGCCATGTGATCACCTAAATCACACCCCTTCTCTATTTTGAGTTTGAGATTGTGCAATATTGGCAAAAAGTTCACGTCAGCTTGTGTCAATATAATTACAGAATATTTTATTTTTTTAAATATTATTTATTTATTTATTTCAGAGACAGAGACAGAGATAGCGAGAGAGAAGGCAGGAGCAGGGAGAAGAGAGTCTGAGGCGGGACTTGATCCCAGGACTCCGGGTTCATGACCTGAGCTGAAGGCAGCCACTCAACCGACAGAGCCACCCAAGTGCCCAAAACACACCCTCTTTTAAAATATTCTGTAATTAAGGGCGCCTGGGTGGCTCAGTCAGTTAAGCGTCTGCCTTCAGCTCAGGTCATGATCTCAGGGTCCTGGGATCGAGCCCCGCATCGGGCTCCTTGCTCAGCAGGGAGTCTGCTTCTCCCTCTTCTCCCTGCTCCTGCCCTCTCTCTCACTATCTCTGTCTCTGTCTCTGAAATAAATAAATAAATATTTTAAAAAATAAAATATTCTGTCATTACACTGACACAAACTGACGTGAACTTTCTGCCAATATTGCACAATCTCAAACTCAAAATAGCACCAGGATAACCCTGAATACCATGAATACCACATATTTATACTAGCGAGTTACTTTTGAATTTCATTCTTTTATGATTAGTTATCACTTATATATAAATATATATAAAAACTAAAAATATATTTAAAAACTAAAAGTTCCTGTGAATATAGATATTAACTAGCTAATTTAGGATAGAAGAGGGAGATAGTGCTAGAAGGTGACAGAAGGCAAGGAGAAGTTTTATCTATGGCCTGAGAGAAATGAAGTTTATCTCTGGGTATACAGGAAAGGCCACAAGCACTCACCTACTCCGTCCTTACCTACTCCTTACCTACCTGCCATTCAAATGTGCTGAACTCCCTCTTTACTCACAGAGCTCTTTCACAAAAACATTCCTGCAGTGATCACTGGAATTGTCGCCCCCACTTCAAAAGGTTTGCATTAGGAGGCCATTCTTTGTCCCTAGTTAACACTGGCATTTTAGGCATAAAAATTATGGTAATTATCTGCTTAAAGGCTACAGTTCTGTGTTTACATTTAGGGAAACAGGCTTGAAGAGAGCAAGAGAGTCACAAAAATGTCAAGCTGATATAAATAAATGGTATGTGCTTATTGCGCACTTCAATGGAAAAGCTCCTAAACTGGATCAGTGTTCCATATTACACCAGTACAATAAGGGAAAGATATAAAACCCCTTGAGGACTTTGAGAAATAAAACCTTAATAAAAATCTTTAGTTTCACAGTGAAAGTCACAGTGTTTAACCTCTCCTGCCACTAATAATTTACTACTACAAAGAGAAGTCATTTTTATGGACTTTTCCGGACTGATTTAAAATATATTTTTATTATCAAAGATTTCAAGTTAGTCAAAGATCTTAAAGTAAACAATTTAGCATCATCAAGTATATAACTAAAAATTCACAGTTCTGGTACCAGTATGACCTATTCCAGCTTCCCTTTCTTCTTCCCCCTAGCAGACTCCTTTTCTTGAACTTCTATTTGATATGTCGAATTTTCTTATTTACTTTAAATATATATGATAAACAATTTCAGGTGGCGTTTTTAAGACCATAATGATTCCATGATACCTTTCACAGCTTAAAGAGAAGCAAAACTTAGAAGATATATATGGAGAAAATGAAATTACCAGAAATGTGCTTATTACACTTTTAACCAGGAGAAAGTACAACTTTCATCTAGTGGTTCCAGATTGATTAGGCTATAAATTATTTTAATAGCCAAAGACTGTATTGAATAGCAAGAAACCAATTAATGTTCTCTGCCAATGCAGATTCAAATTAATGAAGTGAAGAAAAATTAATTTAACAGCCTACAAGAACCTGAGATCAAGGTCTAGCAAATGACAAATATATTTTCTAAAATAATATACCAATGCTTATCAGTATGAGTAATAATTTAACATGTAACACTGGAAACCAACAGAAAATTCGAGAAAAACTTCTGTATTGCTGTAGGAGGAATAAGGACTCCGGAGAGACCCTGTCAAAAAGGTCAGCACTACTTACAAACTGAAGAAGGAATGACTGCTCTCATGGCCTTCTGATCCGAGGTGCAGTTTGATTTAAGAGATGGTAATGATAAAGACTTAAAGAAAAGATTATCTTTAAAAGACCAGATACCAAAGAAAAAAGCAGGCATATCTATCTATCCATTTATTGGGGAGGGGTTTTTAAAAACACGTTTCTAAATCTGACTACCAGTTCTGGGAAAAACTTACCCAATGAACACAGAACTGGTCAGACAGATGCTACAGATACACTGTTATCCATAGATGGGTGGCAGCTGGTTTGAATAGCTAGTTTATTTACTCGGTCATGATACTTCATTACACACCATATGGCAAAATCTGAAACATCAAATCCATGCCTTAAAGGGCAAATTTGGAACTGTGGTTTGACAATCATGAGCCAGTAACTAGCAGAGATGACCGAGACATCAGAGTGAATGGTTCTAGTGGTAAATTTTGACCTAACAATCTTTTTAACTGTATTATTATTATTTTATTATTAAGGAAACTACTGCTATAACTGTCATGAAGCCAAGACTAGGTTAACAGTAATGAGTTCTAGAGGTAACTATACCCCATTCTGGACTTCTGATTATGACCATTCTGTCCATCAATGTCATGGCTTTCAGCCAGAAACAAGAAAAACCTAAGCTGTGGACTAAGATCTGCAAAACAAGATGTGATGGTCAAGGTTATACAAGTATCAAACAAGGAGAAGCAAAACAGAAACACGGGTGACTTCTAATGGAGTTGAAAGCCAATGGATTTTACAAAACAAAGACAAAAATATATATAAATAAGTGGCTGGGTCAAACAAGGAGGCTTGATTCTGAACATGATCAGAATTAAATGGATAGCAAAGCCAAGAAAACAAAACAGGTTAAGCTAGAAGACAAGAAAACTCAGGGATTGGAGTTTACTCATTTATTCTACGAACATTTACTGAAGAAATGCAGTTTGCTGAGGTAAGTGCTATGAAAATATAAATATACATGTGCTGGGCAGAATGATCTCCAAATTATAAGGGGGATGGATGAGGTGGATACAGGTGATTTCCTCTGTGTAAAGAGTGCTCTCCTGAGATATCAACACATGCCTCTCTCATCTTACTCACCTCTCTGCTCAAAGACCACTGTTCTATAGCGCTTCTCAGTTTCTGATACTATATTACATATTTGTTTGTCTCTCTGCCTCAATAAAATATTAAGTTCCAAGACAGGAATTACCTCTTCTGTGCACGGATGAATGTCCAGCACTACTACCACACCCAGCAAATATTATTTCAATTAGTATTTCTTTTTTTTTTTTTTTTTTTTAAAGATTTTATTGATTTATTTGAGAGAGAGAGAATGAGAGACAGAAAGCACAAGAGGGAAGAGGGTCAGAGGGAGAAGCAGGCTCCCCGGTGAGCCAGGAGCCCGATGTGGGACTCGATCCCAGGACTCCAGGATCATGACCTGAGCCGAAGGCAGTCGCTTAACCGACTGAGCCACCCAGGCGCCCTCAATTAGTATTTCTTAAAAGAATGATTACATTGCTTTATTAAAACTCCAATAGCAGAAGTATGTACATAATAATAGACTTTATGAGAAAAGAGGCAAATGACTGCTTGTTTGGGTAGGTGAAGAAAAATTAGAGGATCCTGGGGTTAATGTAGATGCAGAGGAATGCGCTGAACAACAACAATCTCTAGCTACAGTGACCCATCACAAGAAAAAAACTTTGTTATTTTAAATGCCTATGTTAGCTTAAACACTACAAAGGCTCAGCCCTGTTTTGCTGCCTAACTTATTTTCTTAAAAAACATGTTACATCATATGACACAACAGTCAAGAATCCAGACCCCCTACTACATAGCCAACTATACCCAAACCTCTTCCTTGAATTTCAAGGCCATTTGTAAAGTGGTTCCTAAACAGTCTCTGCAACCCGACTCTTCAGTATATACCAGTGTCCCAAACTCAAAGATGGCCAAACTTTGGGCCAGGCCTGCTCCCACCTCCAGGCCCTTTCTCAGCTTCTGAACCTTAATCTGAATGCCAATCTTTCTTCTTTTTCCCACTAACCCCATGCCTGTTCTTCAAAGACTAGCAAAAGTTTCACTTCTTTAATTATTCTCTGAAATCACGTTTCCACATAAACCTTTCCTCCCCTTGAACTTGTACTGGATGTATAGCCAACATCACACTCTTCCATGTATACCAGTTTTTTCTCTCCAATCAGACTGTAAGAAACCTCTATTTACTTCCTTACAAGCACATAGTGTAATACTGAGGACTCAGGCACTCAATATACATATAAACATACATTTATATGTAGTTGATTGGATGGCTAATTTTTATTTTCTGTAACCCAAAAGAATTATTTCCAACTGGTTACTTACCATATCAATAAGGCTTTCTTGTATTCTGTTAAGAGTTGTTCTTAGTCTACTACTACTAAGGCCTAGTCCTGTTGATTCCAGCTGAAAAAGAAAAAGAACGGTATGCTACATCACTTTGGAGATAATCTTTTATACGTTATAACTTCAAATTAACCAAAGTTAAGAATCTGATGAGTTTTCACTCAAATACTTAGCCTTCAGAGGGTCTCCAAACTGTATTTAAAAGTTTCAAAACATCAAGCATATTAGTCAAACCTTAGCCTTTAAGGGAACAAGAGAACTACTTTACACATTTGCATTTACAGGTCACACTAGCATCTGTCAACCTAATAAATTTATCAGGAGAGAGTTCACCAATATTTCTCTTTCCCAGAAGTTATTATTTCTAGTTCTAAAACTTACGATTTCAGATACTTAAAGATATTACACTGTGTCGTATTTATGTAAAAGCATTATAATGTAGACTGTTTTAAATTTTCTTTTCTTTTTTTAAAAGACTTTATTTATTTGACCCACAGAGAAAGATAGCGAAAGAGAGAGCACAAGCAGGGGGAGAGGCAGAGGCATAGGGAAAAGCCGGCTCCCCGCTGAGCAAGGACCCCCCCCCAATGCCGGACTCCAGGATCCTGGGATCATGACCTGAGCCGAAGGCTTAACTGACTAAGCCACCCACGTGCCCTGTTTTAAATTTTCTAACACAAATTACAGATAGCCCAAATCCTTATCCAAAAATTAAGGAAAGATTTTATTAGGCTCAGTAAACATTTCACAGTATAGACTTTGCTTTACTACATCAGAGCCGAAGCACTTGTAAACATCCTCATGCAAGAATATAAATGAGAAGGGGCACTCGACTGTTGAAATGAAAAGCTGGGGCGCCTGGGTGGTGCAGTGGGTTAAGCATCAGACTCTTGGTTTCAGCTGAGGTGGTGATCTCACGGTCATGAGATCAGAGCCTGACAGTGGGCTCTGCACTCAATGCGGAGTCTGCTTGTCCCTCTCCCTGTCCATGCTCACTCTCTCTCTCTCTCAAATAAATAAATACAATCTAAAAAAAAAGGGGGCATGAAAAGCCAGTTAGTTGGCTCCTTAGTTGGTGATGATTCAATTGATGAATATAAATTTAATTTAGAGGTAATCATAGCTACATACAGACATCTGGAAAAATGTTAGAATGTTCTATATGAGCCAAAAAATTTAAAACATTGGTAACGGTAAACTATAAAATATATAGTCTAATTCATTTATAGAAAATTATAATATATATGGCATACGCACCCATTTATTGCTCCTCATCCTTTCCTATCTGAGATAGGATGAGAACAAGGAATTACTTACACGACACATGACAGAAAGCCTCAAGCTACAATAGTGGTGTGATGGCATGGTGTAGTAAAACATGAACTCATGTAATATGGTTATTTTATTTTTTTAAAGATTTTTTTTTAATTTTTATTTATTTGACAGAGAGAGAGACAGCCAGAGAGGGAACACAAGCAGGGGGAGTGGGAGAGGGAGAAGCAGGCTTCCCGGCAGAGCAGGGAGCCCGATGCGGGGCTCGATCCCAGGACCCTGGGATCATGACCTGAGCCGAAGGCAGATGCTTAATGACTGAGCCACCCAGGCGCCCCGTAATATGGTTATTTTAAATAAATTTTACTTTCATTAGGTTTTATAAACTTTATTACTTCATTTCCCCTCTTTTTTCACTAAGGCCTTATTTTTGCACAGTTAAATTTAACCACTGCAAATATATAGTTTGATGAATTTTGGTAACTGTATATAGTCCTATGACCAGTACCACAATCAAGATGTAATATTTCCCTCACCTTTAAAAATGTCCTTAAGCCCTTTCCATGGATTCCCTCCCTCCACCCTTAATCCCTGATCTGTCACTGCAGTTTTGCCTTTTCTAAAATTTCATATAAATGGACTCACACATGTGTAGTCTTTTGTATTTGACTTCTTTCTTGTATTTAACATGCTTTTGAGATTCATCCATGTTGTAAGCCTATTAGTAATTCATGCTCTTTTATTGCTTAATGGTATTCTATAACATGGATATATCACAACCTGTTTACTTATTCATCAGTTGATGAACATCTGGGTTCCAGTTTTGGGCTACTTGAATAATGTCACTATGAACATTTATATATGTGTATATGTCCTTGAGAAGACATACATTTTCTGTTCTTTTGGGTAAATACCTAAAAGTGGAATTTCTGGTTCATAAAATAGGCATAGTTTTAAGTTTGTAAGGGACTGCCATACTGTTTTCCAGTGGCTGTACCAATTTGCATTTCCATAAGCAATGTATATAAATTCTAGTTATTCCATTTATGGACTGAATGTTTTTTGTCCCCTCAAAATTCATATGTTGAAGCCCTAACCTCCAATGAGATGCTATCTAGAGATGGGGCCTTTAGGAAGTAATCAGGTTTAGATGAGGTCATGAGGTTTGTTGCCCTTTTAAGAGACATAGCACATAATTTACACTTCTTTTTCTAGTTTCTTAAGGTGGTAGCTTATCATTAACTTGAGACTTTCTTCTTTTTTACTACAGGCATTTAAAGCTTGATACTTCCTTTTAAGCACTTATTTAGCTGATACATTGTGTTTTCATTATTACTCACTTTAAAATATTTTCAAATTTCTCTTATGATTTCTTCTTTAAACCAATATTTATTTAGAAGTGTGTTAATTTCCAAACACTTAGATTCTTCCTAGTTATCTTATTGGTTTCTAATTCAATTACATTATCATCAGAGAATATATTCTACATGATTTTAATCTTTTAAATTCACTAGAACATACTTAATGGCCCAAAGAATATGGTCTATCCTGATAAGCATACCATGTGCACTTGAAAAGAATATATATCCTGCCACTGTTGGGTGTGTTGTTCCATAAACATCAATTAACTGAAGATGGTTGAAACTGTTGTTCAAATCTTCTATGTATTTGCTGACTTTCTATATACTTGTCCTATTAGTTACTGTGTAGTTTTAAATCTCCAGCATAATGGAATTTTTTTTGTTTCTCTTGAATTCTGTCAAGTACTGTCTTATGTATTTTGAAGCTCTGTTAAGTAGCCACATACACATTTATGCTTGCTATTCCTTCCAACTGAATTGACCCTTAAATTATTATGAATCCCTCTATCTCTGGTAACACATTTTGCTTTCAAATTTATTTTATCTGATATTAACATAGCTAATGCAACTTTTTTTTTAAGATTTTATTTATTTGAGAAGGAGAGGGAGGGAGGGAGGGAGAGAGAGAGAGAGTGCGAGCACTCGCATGAGCAGGAGGGGCAGAGGGAGAAGGAGAAACAGAGTCCCCACTGAGGGGCTTGATCCCAGGACCCTGGGATCATGACCTGAGCCAAAGGGAAGACTCTTAACTGACTGAGCCATCCAGGTGCCCCAACTACTGCAGCTTTCTTAAGAAAGCAAACACTTACTGTTTGCACGGCATATCTTTTCAGTGCATTTGCTTTCAACCTGTATGTGTTCTTTTTATATTTAAAGTGTTTTTGTTGGGCGCCTGGGTGGCTCAGTCATTAGGCATCTGCCTTCAGCTCGGGTCATGATCGCAGAGTCCTGGGATCAAGCCCCACATCGGGCTCCCTGCTCAGCGGGGAGCCTGCTTCTCCCTCTCCCACTCCCCCTGCTTGTGTTCCCTCTCTGGCTGTCTCTCTCTCTATCAAATAAATAAATAAAATCTTTAAAAAAATGAAGTGTTTCTTTTGTTTTAATCATTCTGACAATCTCTGCCTTCTAATTTGATTGTTTAGTCCATTAACATTTAATGTGATTATTGGTTGGATTTAAAGCTACCATTCATTATAGGTTATCTCTTTTTTGTTCCTTTGTTCCTCTTTTCTTGCCTTTTCTGATTATATGAATATTATTTTTTAGAATTCTAATTTAATTTTCCTATTGGCAAAAGATCTAAAGTCTTAAATATTATTTTTCATTGTCCTATTAATTACAATATACATTTTTGGTATTTCACAATCCATTTGCTATTAAAAATGTTCTATTTAACATAATATATAGAAATCTTGCCATCTTATAGGTGCATATCTTGTTATAGTTATTATATGTAATATATTTACATATATTATGAACTCCAGAAAATAATGTTATGATTTCACTTTTAATCAGCTATATGGTTTATACAGAAATTAGAAAAAGAAAAAAATAATCTTTTGTATTTCCCCAAGTAGTTTCCATTACCAATGCTCTTCATTCTTCCTTGAGGATCCAAGTTTTCTGGTATCATTTTCCTTCAGCCTAAAAAAAATTCCTTCAGCATTTCAGTATTACATGTCTGTTGGTGACAAGTTGTCTTAGTTTTTCTTTTATCTAAAAATGTCTTAATTTCACCTTCATTTTTGTTTTTAAGATTTTATTTATTTGAGAGAGAGTGAGAGAGAGAGATCGCATGAGAGAGTACAAGGAGCGGCAAGAGGGAGAAGCAGGCTCCCTGCTGAGCAGGGAGCCCAACATGGGGCTTGATTCTAGGGTTCCAGGATCATGACCCAAGCCAAAAGCAGACGCTTAACTGACTAAGCCACCCAGGAGCCCCTCACCTTCATTCTTTTATGATGTTTTGCTAGATATAAATTCTGGATTGACATTGTTTTCTTCTCTTTCAGTACCTTAAAGGTATTAACTCTCTCCTAGCCTCTACAGTTTTGCATGAGGAGTCAGCTGAATCAGATCATTGGTCCCTTTATGTAATAAGCCTATTGTACTTTTCCAGAGACAGTTTCACCATGAGGTATCATGCTGTATGTTCCTTTGTGCTTACTCTGCTTGCTGTTCATTTAGTATCTTGTATCTGCAAATTTTTGGCCAGTGTTTCTTCAAATATTTTTTTTTCTACCTCATTCTCTCTTTTCTCCATCTGGTATTCCAATTACCTGTATATTTGATCATTTGATATAACTTAACATGTCCCTAAGGCTTTGATCATTTTGCTTTCCAATCTTTTTTCTCTATGTTCTTCATTTTGAATTATTTCTATTGACTTATCTTCAAGTTCACATATTCTTTCCTCTGCCATGTCAATTTGGTTGTAAAGTACATTCAGTAAATTTTTTTTTAATGGCTGAAATTCTATTTTTCAGTTCTAGGATTTCCCTTTGTTTTTTTTTTTTATTAATGTTTCTACTAGAACTTACTATTTTTCTACTGAGATGTTCATACATTTAAAACATCTTTTGTTTTACTTTATTTGAGATGGTTCTAATAGTCCATTTAAAATTCTTATCCCTTAGTTTCAACATCTTGGGGTCAAACTAAATTGATTTTCTTTTTACTTAAGGATGTACTCCACTTTTTTTGGTTTTATGTATGTTGGGTAAAGTTAGACTGCATTATCAATTTAATTCTGGAGATTTTGGATTTTGTTATTTTTCTCCACTGGGCACTGTTTCCTTTGTTTTCACTATGTAATTTTCTTGGCTGGGCTCGTACTACAAACTGTCTCTTATGCAACAGCTTCATTCTCTGTTCACATATTTTTTTTCTTTGGCTCTAGTCAATCTGTTTCATATAAACAGGTTATGGGTTAATCAAATATGGGGGTAAAAGATTTGGGGGATTGCCTCTCTACCTCTTTTTCTTCTGAACTTCCCCCTACTCTTTTCACTTTCCCAGTTTCCTGGCTTCACTTTTCTGGTTCCCCAATCCATAAAGACTGAAGGTTTTCCTATGCCTGCCTCCACCTTGTGCTGTGTGAACTGTATTCAATCCTGGGCTACAAGGCCAAGGAGATGGAATTTATTTTTATAGCTCCCCTTTCCCCAACCTACACAGTAGCATGAACTGCCCCCACCACCCCTAGAGTCTATGCTTTGTTCACTCTCCAGTATCTTTAGGTAGTTGCCTTTTGTGTAACATTTAGGTTTTATAGTTATTTTTTTTTTAAGATTTTATTTATTTGTCAGAGAGAGGGCACAAGCAATGGGAGCAGCAGGCAGAGGGAAGATGCAGGTTCCCCGCTGAGCAAGGAGCCCGATGCGGGACTCGATCCCAGACCCTGGGATAATGACCTGAGCCGAAGGCAGACGCTCAACCTACTGAGCCATCCCTATTTTCTACAGGGATTATTATCCAGTAAAATCTTAGTCCTTCATAGCCAGAAGCAGAAGTTAATTCATTCTTAAAAGTTTAAAAACTGAATCAC
This sequence comes from Neomonachus schauinslandi, assembly GCF_002201575.2. Lineage (NCBI taxonomy): Eukaryota > Metazoa > Chordata > Mammalia > Carnivora > Phocidae > Neomonachus > Neomonachus schauinslandi. Next base: position 36,038,643 of record NC_058414.1, on the reverse strand, counting down.
AGACTCTATATGGAAAAAAAAAAAATCTCATTAATGAAGGTAACTTTAAATGATGCTCACAAACTGTTTTCAAGTAAGAACACTCATCAGATTTACTTGGATAAGAAATAATTAGGACATCAATACATGTGTCCTAAGAATCTACTATGTGCTTATTACTGTGTTAAGGTAAGATACAGAATGGTCTTCATGAGATAATATAACAGGAAGAACTACAGAAACTATAACTCAAAAGGTGAATAATGGAAGGCTGGGGGCAAGGCAAAATAAAGCAACACTGTAACTAACATTATCATAACAGAGCCAAATGGATTAGATACAAAATAGAGCATGATGTAGTAAGTTATGAACAGTTCAGCAAAGAGCAAGAGCTTCTGAAGGAATTAGTATGAACACTAAGAATCCCTTAGCCTACTGCATACACTATGGCTCCCCAGCCAATGACTTTCTAGAAACCCTGAGAAACATATGCTTATTCTTCTACAGGCAGCATCCATCTAAAGTCACTCATACAAGTGTCTTTCTTCCCTGGAAGAGAAGCAGGAGCAATCATGTACCACCATGTTCTTCCAGTTCTACCAGTTACCTAATTACTCCTCCCCTCCTACCACCTAAGACTCAACAGCTAACATGGCAATTTGGAGTATGTATGTATGTATGTACATATTTGAATATCAAAATTTCTAGGATTTCTAATGGACTTGAAGGCTGATCTTCTTAGCAAATTAAAAGCTACTGCTTCAGTCTTATACACTTGTATATGCTTATTTATACTATTTAGATTGTCTTGTTCCAAAAGGAATTTAAAGTAGGAAATTAAGAATATAATCTTGCAAGGTAAAAAACCCAGAAACCTTAAATAGATATAAAGTTAAGCAAAGCATGGGGCGCCTGGGTGGCTCAGTCAGTTGAGCATCAGATTCTTGATTTTGGCTCAGGTCCTGATCTCAGGGTCATGGGATGGAGCCCCACATGGGGCTCCATCCTTGACAGGGAGTCTGCTAGATTCTCTCTCTCCCTCTCCCTCTGTCCCAGCCCCCACCTGAGCTCTCTCTCTAAAATAAATAAATAAATCTTTAAAAAAAATTAAGCAAAGCAAAATATAGGTAGAAAGATGGAGTGGTTCTTTTTACAAATTTGTAAAACCCCTTTTTATAGAGATTCAGTCTTTGTTTTGCTTTAAATAGTGTTTCCTTCAGTTTTGCAGAATCAAAAATAGTAGGGTCTGAATTATAAATTGTTCTATTTGAAGATGTGCATATTTTCAATATTCACATGGTAGATAAAAGCTAGTATTACTAAGCATACTCTAACAACAGGAAAAGTCTTTCTTAAAAAGTACAAGACATAGAGGCAGCACTGTATTCATACATCCTCACTCATAGGCACATTGTATCGGTTCAAATAATACAAAATGTTTCTAATATGACATATGTATAGACACCCAGGTTAAGGACAGAAATGCTTATAACTGACAGCTAATTAAATAGCTGTTACTGAGTCTTATAAGACTGAAAATGCTTTTAATATAAAATATAAGGTTAATGTGTTCTTTAAAACATGACATATTTTAAATAAAATATGTAGCATATTTTACAATAAGCACCTAACTATATTTTGCTAACTTTCTCAGGTCCTAGTAACTCCACTGTAAACAAATCTGTGCCAATATATAATCAGCTAGAAATTCACGTCCAAAAGCATTAGTTCCCAAAAGCTTCCAAAGAACCCTATTTTAACACATCTTATCAACAATGTGGTCCACAAGTATTCTATCCAATATGACAGACCCAGCCACATGTGGCCATTTATATTTAGAGATAAATTAGCTAAAATTAAATACAATTAAAAATCTGTTCCTCAGTTCCTCAACTAATCACACAAAGTGCTCAATAGTCACATGTGGCTAGTGGCTACCATAATAGCAGAAATTTAGAGCATTTCCATGACTATAAAACTTCTCTTGGACAGTGCTGGTCTGGAGGCTCAGCTCAGGAGAGAGAGTAAGGCCCCCAGAAGACTTAAAGATTTTGACAATTAGCTAAAAATCTAGAATGTCTTTCTTCTCTAATATTTATTTATTGAGTTTCCAAATTCAGAGCAATGAATTAGTATATATTTTATAGTAACCTAAATTCTGTAGCAACACTCTGACTTTATTAGTATTCTTTCTAAGGAATATTATAGAGAATTAAGAACAGGAAATTCAGATCCCATTATTAAAAGATCATGTCTTTGGGGCGCCTGAGTGGCTCCGTCGATTAGGTGTCCAACTCTTGGTTTCGGCTCAGGTCATGATCTCAGGGTCATAGGGTTGAGCCCTGTGTTGGGCTCCACGCTCAGCACGGAGTCTACTTGTTTCTGCCCCTCCCCTCACTCACACACTCTCTCTCAAATAAATAAATAAAATCTTTAAAAAAATAAAAACAAATAAAAGATAATGTCTTTGATATAACTGTAGTCACAGCAAGGATATGAACATTTATATAATAAATGTAGTTATCCATTAAAACTCATGTTTTTATTTTTTATTCATTTATTTATTATTTTTAGATTTTACTTATTTATTTGACAGAGAGAGACACAGTGAGACAGGGAACACAAGCAGGGGGACTGGGAGAGGGAGAATCAGGCTTCCCGCCGAGCAGGGAGCCCCATGTGGGGCTCGATCCCAGTACCCTGAGATCATGACCTGAGCCAAAGGCAGACGCTTAACAACTGAGCCACCCAGGTGCCCCAAAATTCATGTTTTTAAAAAGATACAAAATATAGTACATGAAAACTTTGTATTATGATATAGTCATAGGACCCAACAGTATCCTTTTACACAGAAATCTATCAAATGTCTAGGTGAGCCACATAATAATTACCAAATATCAGATAAGTTACCTGCCTAATACTGTGTTGTTCTCTTTAGGAGTAGAAAAAGATAAAATCAATAAGAGCTTTGGAAACACAAAAAGGAGGTATAGGAAACAATTCTGTAGCAGACAGAAGGTTCAGTTCAAAGGTTTTCAATTATTTTAATAAATATTTGCCATTATCTTCTGAATGTAGTAGTGCCTGCTAAGGTTTGTAAGCCAATATTTAAAATGTCTCATTTACTGTGTAGTAATTACACACTGGGCCAGATTTAAACAAGGCAACCCACACATTTTTCATTGCCAAAATATGTCAAGGTTAAAAAAAGATGCTGCACTTTTTCTGCCAAAAATCTGAATAACATAAAATATGTTTATCATTTCAAAGCTTAAAATTAATATATAAACAAGGTAATTAGGCAGACAAAAAGCTGACAGCAAAAATTTTGTTAGATTTCTGATGAATAATTTTCAAAATAATATTATTTGTGTATTTTATACAAAGAGAATGAAAAACTTTATATTTTAAAATTAAAAGAAACAGACTTTCCCTCCAAAGGTGACTTACTGAATCATTCCGACCAAAAAAGGTATATATTGCATACAAGTAGTAATCAAATAGCTGAGACATGAAATGGATAACATCAAAGGCAATCGGCTTAAGAATGTTCATCATCTGCATATATTTACCTGAAAAGAAAAAAAAATCAAAATCAGAAAAAAATTAAAATCTGTTAGTCTATCATTATAAGAGACAATCAAATTGCACACCCAGAGCAGGTGAGTTTTATGCTATATAAATGACACCTCAATCTATTAAAAAAAAAAAAAACTTTACCAAAATATATATTTTTAATGAACTATTACATTCCTCAGTCCCTAGCCATGTTTCAAGTACTCACTAATCATTTGTGGCTAGTGGCTACTATATTGGACACCACAGATACAGAACAGGTACATCATCTTGGAAAGTACTGCTGGACAGCACTGATATACATACTACTTACAAAAAAGTTTTTATATCATTATATTTTACTGTCTGTCAAATATTCATGGGATATCTATACTCTTCTACAAATGACACTGCACAAACACACAACACAGTTCCACATTCTTGGAGATTCCATTTAAAATAATTTCCTCAAAAATGTTTAGGTATAATAAAACAAAAGACAATGTACTTGAGAAAAAGCATTTTTTATACCCCATAAGCTTATATACACATAGCAAAAGTAAAAAGGCAAGAAGAAAAAGGATACATGGAAGGTTTCCCCTGAATTCTAGCCCTGTAAAATCTTGTGTCAGAGGCCAAGGACATTTCTTTATCACTACATCACTCAAGAGCTCAATACTCTCAAAGTGCCAAGAAAATGTCCTCCTCATTCCTTCCTTTGGGAGATGCCAATATGACATTCTCTTTTCTCTAAACATATGATGCAGTTAGGGGAAAAAAATTTAAAAACCAAAATTTCTGCATTTATAAACTTGTTAATGTATTTGAAGGGTGCATGGGAGATGGGCTGAATCAAGTAACAAATAATAACAAATCCCTAATTGTGTTTCTGTTTTATGGGGAATAACAGGGAAAAGAGCGCATCCATAAAAAATGCTCTTCTGCAGAAGATGTTAAAACAGGCCATTTGCCTAATTTCCAAACGAGCAAATAATTCAGGTGCTCGCTCTACTTAATGTAACTGTTATAAATTTTAAATTGGTACTACTGAAAACACCATGACTCAAGAGAAACACATTAACTGCAATAGAAAAAAATGACAAATTTACTCTAATGGAAATGTCTACTATCGAAACCATCTATTATTTAAGAACTCCATACAGCTGTCTTAATTTATATGAGCGATGATTCTAAATAATACTCAGATAGTCAGGAAGAGAAATACACACACCAAAAAGTAGAAACCATTCAACTCAGATTCTATTCTTACTCTTATTTACAAGTCTATTGTTTCAGAATCATCTTTTATAATTCTTTCACACAGACATTTTTTAAAAATCACAAATGAAAAATATTTGAAAATTATGCTCCTAGAACATTCTGGATCACTATGCAGATATTTATCAACTACAAACATGCAGTTTTCAAACTGCAACTATTTACACATAAAATAATGTGACACCGTGGGAAAAAAAGGAAAAATACTATGATACGTTATTTTAACTTGTAAAAGAAAAAAAGAGAGCTAATAAGTAAAATGAGGTAGAATGCAAGTATCTGGGTTGATACATATCCAGAACACAGAGCTCCTCTCCATTACTAATAATAAATTAGCCATCGTTCATATAATTAATCTTAAGAATATATAAATGAAAAAATAGGTAAAAGCTATTTTAAATGTTGCATTCAAAAGAGAAACTAGATAAAAACCCACTACTCTAAAAAAATTTTTAAACATATTTATATTCATTTATTCATTTAATATTCAACAAAGACTCTTTGAAGGCTTACTATGTCCTTGGCTTTGTGTTAAGGCACAAGGAATTAGAGTCCCTGCTCTCATACCTTAAATGGTCACACAAGGAAGGCAGCCATTGATAAGCAGGCTGCTGGCATATTAAAATGTGTAAGAATAAGAACTCTGTCTTTCCAGCTCATGAGGGCACAGTAGGCATTTGGAGGCCTGAGGAGGCTTATGTACCTCCTCAGAATTACTGAATTAGAAGAATTTTACAGTGGATTAAGCCTGTATATATGAAGAGAAAGGAATGAGGAGGTAAAGGTGAATAGGTATGATCACCAGAAAATGAGGAATCTCAAAAAATTTCTAAACCAAGGGTTGGTAAACTTTTCTTGTAAAGAGTACATCGTTCAGGGCGCCTGGGTGGCTCAGTTGGTTGGGCGACTGCCTTCGGCTCGGGTCCTGGTCCTGGAGTCCCGGGATCGAGTCCCGCATTGGGCTCCCTGCTCGGCAGGGAGTCTGCTTCTCCCTCTCTCGCTCCCCCTCTTGTGCTCTCTCTCTCTCACTCTCTCTCTCAAATAAATAAATAAAATCTTTAAAAAAAAAAAAAAGTACATCGTTCAGGCAACTACGGCAACTACTCAGCTCTGCTGGTCTCCATTGCAACTACTCAGCTCTGCCTTTGTAGCACAAAAGCAGCCACAGACAACATATACACAAATGAGCATGGCTGTGTTCCAATAAAACTTTATTTTATAAAAACAGGTAGCCTAACTGATTGGACCTGCATGCTGTAGTGTCCCAGCCCCTGTCTGGATGACAGGTAAGAGATGGGAGCAGGGAGCAAAGATGACCATGAAGGAGGTGAAAGCTATTCTTGTAGGATTGTGACTGCTTAGACTCAGTGGGAAGAGCAAGAGGACAGGAACAAGAAACGGAGCTGAAAAAGGATGGATTAACTGAAGGTTCATGTACGGGATAAACTACCAGTCAGCAGGCCCTCCTCTACCACTATCGCTCAACAACATCAGAGTACAGGCTGCCAGGCTGTTCCCACAGACAAAAACAAAAGAAAACGAAAACTCTTGGGATTTCTCTCTAAAAGAAGGAAACAGGGGCTCCTGGGTGGCGCAGTCAGTTAAGCATCTGCCTTCAGCTCAGGTCATGATCCCGGGGTCCTGGGACTGAGCCCCACGTCGGGCTCCCCGCTCATTGCTTCTCCCTCTCCCCTTGCCCCTCCCCCTGCTCCTTCTCTCCCACTCACTCTCTCTCTCAAATCTTTTAAAAAAAAAATAATAGAAGGAAACAAAACAAAAATTGAGCAAACTTTAAAAAATAATAAATTAGGAAGATGAAGGCTTCTAGGGTAGCTGTTGGCACCACAGATTAAAATCTACCCAATTCTAGAAATTTGAGGATCTGTCCCCGTAAGGTAAAGACTGCTAATAAATCCACCCAGCCCTGCCCTGCTCTATACAAAGTTCCCAGTCAGGATTCCTACTGAGAAGGGGCAGTGAGAGGGTAGCTCTCATTACTCAGCAGGGGACACCCACAGCAGCTACCTAGGCCTTCTATTTTGGATATGAATAGGTCATCAAAAATCACCAGGCCCTGGAGGAAAACTCAGAGAGTAAAAGTAAAAAGAAAAGCTGATCCCAGAGAAAACAATTAATTCAAGCTAAACAAATATAATAATTATGTAAAATCCTATAGCAGAAAAATATGGGAGGGAAAAAGAGAATATGGAAGGGCTCTTAAAGATTTCAAAAGTGATTTTTAAAGTTAAAAATTGAAGAAAATAAATGAAAAAAGGAAGTCTTCCAGAAGGTACAGCAAAAAGACAAAAATATGGAAAACATTAGAGAAAATATGGGAGACAGGAAGGGGCCAATCTAAGGGACTAAACATTGGAGCAACAGGAAATCAAAGAAAAAAGAGGGTAGAGAAAATGGGGAGGTGGAAATCATCAAATAAATAGTAGTATTAGTCACAACTGAGGAGCACAAGAGCTTTCAGACTGAAAGGGTCACGAACTACCCAACACACTTAATGAAAAATAACTCACACCTGGACAGATCACTAGAGAATTCTGAAATCTCAAGGGAATAAATGCTAAAAGCTTTCAGAGAGAGAAGAAAGAAATTCATCTATGGTAAAATGAACAGAGAACACTAGAGGTTTCAACTTTCTAAGGAAAAATAATTTTTAATCTACAATTCTATACACAGCTAAATTGCCATTCAGTGAAAGGGCAGAATACATATTCAGACTGACAAGAATTCAAAACATTTACCCTCTCATCACCCTTTTCTGAGAAATTACAACTAGTAGAAAGGCAAACAGAAACAGACCAAGAAATTGCCTGCAGGCTGGTAGCAGGGAGACTGGGGGTAGGAGAATGCTGCTTTTCATCACGACCTCTTCTTTACTATTTACTGTGTTACGGTGAGAATACTACCTTAATAAAAATGTAGAAGCATGGCTCTGAAGTTAGCCGGCCTAGTTTAAAAAACACGCCCAGTGGATTAAGATGTGGTTCATTCAGATGCACTTCACCTTCCCTTTCTTCCCTTCTAGAGTGCCCTAGAGAGGAGAGGTGAAAGGAGTGGACACAGTGTGCTTTGAAAACACGGAGCAAAGTTATTTAATACCCAGACTGATGCCAGACTGGCCAGCACCCCAGAAGGGAGGACCTCAGGCCCCTTGCTAAGAGGGCTCTTGGCTTCATGTAAGAAGGACTACAGGAGCAAGCCATTTAGAGGAAGGGACAAACATTTATTAAGCATAGAAGTAAGAAAGCAACTACTTCATAGACAAGGTAGCAGTCCCTCCTCCCAGGTGAGGAAGAGGACCCCCCCCCTTTGACTCTAACAAAGGGTTTTATAAGTTTTATTTAAGTTAGCTAATGGTATAAGGAGGGGTTTACTCTTTAACTTTGGGTTTATCATTCACATCGGGCAGTTAGTTTTTCCATTATCTTAAGGTTATGGAATTACCAACAGGGAGCAATTTTAAGAATGTCCAGGCTGTATGGCTTTTACTGCCAGAGTGGGTCTTACGGTTTTCCGTGAGTATGATCTTATGATTCTTCATGACCTACTGACTTTTAGGTTAAGGTTCAGCCTAAAACCAAAATGACTTTACTTTGGTTAACTTGTCTTCCAAGCCTCCCTTCCCTCCTGTCTCAAGATAACTGACAAAAGCATCTCTTCCCAAATGATCATCTGCGAGAAGTTCTTATTCTTGCTTCTAACCTATCCTGTAACCTCTCTGAACTTCGTCTAGGTAGAAGAATTAACTTTCCCAATTTCCTCTACTGGTTGTGAAGCATGAAAAGAGCCTCCTGGCTCTAGGATCAGACAATCTGGGTTCTACCAGTTAGCAGCTGTGTGACATTAAGGCAAGTTATTTATGTCTGGGCTTTAATGATTCATACATAAAAAGGGTACTGTGAAGAATTCATGAGAAAATACATGTAGAGTGTTTACATAGCCTATAAGGAACAAGAACTCTTAGCTACTGCTGTTATTTTAAAATAATTATAGTTATGATGAATGCAATAAGGGAGAATTATAGAGTGCTATGTAAAAGAAACCTAACCTGATGAGGAAAAGCTTCAAAAGGAAAGCGCTGTTTAAACTATTATCCTAAAATCTGGACCAGGAGTCCAGTACACTCATGGGGAGAAGCCACAGGAAACCAACCAAAGAACAGCATGGAGGAGAACTAGAACCAAGAGGAACAGTGGGTCTGCCTTACCCAGCTCATCAGCAGGGGGCACAGAGAGCCATGCCATCATGGTGTCCCGGGGAAATTCAATTTGTGAGCCCCACTCCTATGCAGAGGAGTAAATACCAGGGTACAGAGAAGGCGCTGAAAGTGTGTGTTCCTCAACTATGGATCAGGACAAGAGAGGAAGAAAATGTGTTTCTCCAATAGTTGAGATGTTAAAAACTAAGGTTTGTCAGTCCCGTACATTGGGCACCTGTGAAAGTGAACAAGTGCTTGGCTGTATGCTCTATATGCTGCAAAGGTGACTCCAACTCCAAATGTTTTCATCTGTAGGAGCTGACAACCTGATGGGGAAGAGCAAGAACAGAATCCAAGCTGGAAGGATGTTCATTATTTTTATCACAGTACAGTAAGTTGAGACATCATCAGTGGATATAAATAGCACATAAAAGTGAACTAGAAATGCTATAAATGAGGCATAAAGGAAAGGAAGGAAAAGTCAGTTCAGCTCAAACAATTTAGAAAAACGCATTGAACAATGTAAGTGAGGACCAGAGTAAAAAATTAGTAAGCTAAGTCCTTAGCTTTTATTCCATTCTTTGAGAGCTTTTAATCGATTATTTTATTCTATTATTCTATCACTGTATTGTTATTTATTTTTATTATTGTTTGTATATTCTTAGCCCCACCCCCAAATCTCCAATATCATTTTCTTGTACATTGTACTGAAGGATGACACTTGGATCATTCTCTCAAAATATCATGTTGTATATACAGCTACCAGCTCAGAAAGTGTTTTAAAACTGTTTAAAATATTTCATATAAATGACAAAAGTATTTTTAGAGAAATAGATATATTGGAATGTAATCTAAACAATGATAAATTTTTTCCTTAAACATTGCATATGAAAATATTAAGTTTCTTAAAAGATAACTTTATTCTGGTTTCATGTTAAATCTGGATGCATGATGTGCTGGTGTGTTATTTTTTCAGCTGCTAATGTAATAATTTTATCCTACGGTCTGTAGTTTTTACAAGCATGGATTTTGGCAACCTATCTTCTGCCCCTCTCAGACCTATCATACCTGCTCAAGTGAGAGCTGCCTCCAGGAGAGAGAACTTTGAATAGCAAGGCTATTTCAGTGATGAGACACATTCCTTAAAATTTCTCTGCCTCTGTCTGCAAGAAATTGTCAGGCTGACAGAATTTTCTCTTTACACAAGCAAGGATTCTGATTAGTTCTCTGCACTTGTGAACGGCTCCCTGGGCCTTTCTAACAGATTTAGGCACCACCTGGGGCTGGGAAGCCCGATTAACACTTTTTTGTTTAATCTCCTAATTACCTGCCAAATAAATACTACTTGAAGAGGACATTTTAAATATGCCTTTAGTGTTCTAAAATGTGCCTCCCAACTATTGAATAATTAGTTCCTTCATCTTCCCAGGCACCCAAAATTAATCAATCTTAGTTACACAACTGTACTTCTGGCTTTGTAAGAAGAGACATTACCTTTGCCAGTTTATTATCTTCAAGCACCTCTATGCAATAACAGGGGATAGAATAGCATTTAGTGGTTGGAGACGCCTTAGTGAGTGGTTCTCTTAAAGCTCTATTTTATGAATATGTACAAACTGAAGATAAAGACATCCCAGGGAGAGAAAGTGGTAGGCATAAAAGTCTACTGGAGGGAATAATGGAAGCACCTAATCCCAGCTCTAAATGGGAAGATGGGAGAGTTAAAAGCATAGTAGGCATTGTTTCCTAATTGCAATTCTAGTAAAAGATCTGGTGGTGGTGAAGGCTGAAATTAAAATGGTTAGATTCTCTTCACTGAGTAAGGTTTTATTCAGGCTGTTCTGCTTTATAGGGCTGACACACCAAAGGCCCCTAAAAATGCAACTTTTCCCAGTTGCTTAAATCCACTATTAGAAAACAATGTCCACTATGTCAATGAGTAATCCTTAGATAAGAATTTGTTGTTACTGACTTCTGAATTTAGCACCAATAGCACATTTCTATCGTTATTCGATCCCCTTCTTACATAATGAGAAGAGCAGAATGCATTGTTTCATTTCCTTATGTCTACCAAGAATTGAAGATTTGCATTTGTTGTCTGCATTTAACTGAATGAAACGTGATTTCCCCCTCCTCAATTTTGTGTTAGCCTTATTTTTTATTTGATTCTACTAAATATATGTCTTTTAGAGTAAAAGCAACATGATGACCTCTAGCTCTTTTTGAACTAGGTGAAGTAAAAAATATAAACCACCACTTCCATGGGGTTGATTGTACTATTTTCCCCAATTATCTCCACCCACTCCCCTTCCCTGTAAGAAGATTATGCATCCTTGTCCAATGCCCTGAACTTGTAGTGCCCTCCTGGGGCAGAAGCATACTTCTCTCTCCAATAGTTAAGCCTGACTTGCCATGGCCAGGGACTTATGGCGGAGGAAGTCAGGGTGCCACATCAGAGCGGAAGCCTTAAGAGTCATTACATGGTTCAGCTCTTGCTCTTTTCCCCATGTTCCAAACTGGTGCTATTTTTTCAGCCTGCATCTCAGAATGACACATGGAACAGAAGAAGTAAGGTGATCAGGAGCCAATATGCATCATGTAAACTTTTGTGGTTGAAAGTCACTCATCGGGGGGCCTGGGTGGCTCAGTTGGTTAAGCAACTACCTTCAGCTCAGGTCATGATCCCAGGGTCCTGGGATCAAGTCCTGCATGGGGCTCCCTGCTCCTCCCTCTCCCTCTGCCTGCCACTCCCCACTGCTTGTGCTCTCTCTCTCTGTCAAATACATAAATAAAATCTTTAAAAAAAAAAAAAAAGCCACTCATGTGTTACAGTGGTTTGTTCCTTCAACCTAACCAGGCAAAAGATGAATTCATTAAACATGTCAAGCAGCATGTTCAGAAACCAAAAACTACATTGAGTCCAAAAGGCTGAGGAGGATGACCAGAATTTTGGAATATTTATCAGTGAGAACCGCATGAGGAAAATGAGCACACTCACCCTGAAGAATGAACTGGGGGAGCATAAGGGAAGAAGGACAGTATAACTACCACCCACACCTGAAAAGTCATCACAGGGAAGAGTAGGAGAAAAAAGTATAGATTTACTCTTTTTGCTTTTAAAGGTGTAACTGAGACCAACAGAATTACAGAGAAAAAGAAATTCTGGTTTATCATAAGGAGGAGATTTCTACCAATTAAATCAGTCTAATAGTAGAATGAGTAGTCTTACAAAATAATAATGTATCCACGGACTGCGAGACATGAAACAAAGGCTAGCTGGCCACTACAACTTGGGAGCAGTAGATAAAGAAATCCTAGTTTTACAGGCATTTATAGCAGGTGAGCTCTCAGAACCCTTCCAGTTTCCATTCTATAAATTCCACAGAGTAACTAGAAAAGCTAATTTCCCTGGCAATGATCAGCCAAAAAACACTTTTTAGAATCTGTCATTTTTCTGTGTGTCATGAAAATATATACTTTTCCTTTTCCTGCCAACTCATTACTTCTTTTCCACCATTTTTCCTAAAGAAAGTGGGACTTCTAAGAAACATTTTTGTCTGCTTTACCCTATTCATTAACAAAATTTAGAAATTATCTTCAAGAACACAGACCATTTTATCAGAGCCAAGAGTAATCAAACTAGAGAGCAGGACATTATCATCTCCATATAAACAGAATATGGGGATTTTTTTTTTTTTATAGAACACATTACAATTCCTGACTGGTATAGATGACTTAATTAATTTGAGAAGATATCTCTATAACTTATTTGTCAAATGTACAGACTTGTGAGATACAAAGGTTAAGATGGCATATAAAATGCTGAAATACTGACATTAAAAATTCCACATCATCTTCAAACCTAAGTATTTTAAATGGCATTTCTTCATGTTATTTGCCTTCTACAAAATCATCAATAAAGGTCTTATCTGTAATAAGAACAACTCTTCCTATGGTGTGAACATTCAGCTTATAGAACTCTTGTGTCTGAAAATACCAGAGAATCACTATTCACTCTGCCTATTTGACAGGAAGATTGTGAAGATCAATGAAACAATTAAGCACAAAATATTGTGTAAATGTAAAACGGGTACTATCATCATCCTACATATACCTCCAACTCACATAGAGAACTTTTCATTACATTTCAATTAATTGAAATATTTTAGAAAAAGTAGAAGACACAAATACTAAGTAGTTAACCAAAAAAGAAAAACTAACATTGTTAGTATTATACTATTTGAACAATTATGATGAGAAAGCACTGACATATGACAATATTAAAACCTTCCTTATGGTGGGCACTGCAGTGTACAATGAAAACCCCAATAAAGTAACAAAAGTAGACTAATTTAACTAATAGTGTTTTTTTTTTTAAAAGGTGGCTACTTACCAACAAGTCTTATTACATTCAATGTTGTATTTGTTAAGATGGGTGCATTCACTTTATTTAGACTATAATCTGACTTCTTCCTGCTTTTTAGAGTTTCTCTAGAAACGCTTAATATGGAAAAACAAAACAGAGTTGCAATTAGGGTTGTCAACTAGTAAATCAGTAAGTTATTCCAATTAGGATCTATCTTTCATTCACTAATTAGTTACTGAAACTGTTACCGTGTGTCAGGTGGGGATATAGAAATGATCCTCCTGTCCTTATAGAGCTTACAGCCCAGAGGGGAAGAGAAATTCTTAAGTAAAGAAATAAAGTACCATACTGTATTTCTTTGATTCTAAGACATTCATTAGCAACCATTAAAAGAAGCTATGTCACTTAAAAAAAAATAAAAAACAAAAAACATGTTCCAGGGAAATTATATATCAAATGTACCAAGTATCCTGATTTCAGACTTATAAATATGAAAAAATACCCTCCTTAGAATCTAAATCTAATATCTAAAGTATAGGGGAAGATGATAAGAGTCTGGGGTTGGGGACGACACCAGGTTCAAAGAAAAAATCGAAGTTATATGGTAAGTACACAAAAAAAGGGGACAATATGTAATAAGGTCAGAGGTAGGAGAAGTGAGTGTGCTCAGAGAAGCACAAAGAATTCACATGGAGAATGAGTGGGTTGAGGGAAAAGTGACACGAAAAGAGGTAAAGAAAGGCCAGATCACTGAAGGCAATCAAATCTAAAGAGTATGAACCTAACCCTGAATGCAAATTTTAACCAGGAAAATGACATGAACAAATTTTTATATAAGAAAAAAAAGAATCGAAATTTGTATCCAAGAGGGATTAGGAGGGGGCAAAACTAGAGACAGAAAGCCAAGGTAAGAGGGCTGAGCCAATAATCTGGCACAGAGAGGATTTTTGCATGAACCTGGATGGTAGCAGTGAAATACAAGAAATTTTGATAAATTCAAGAGATACTCTGAAGTTGGAATTGATACTAATTGACTGAATGCAGTTTGTAGTTTATATTATTCATAGTTCTTAGCGGTAAGTTAGGACAGTTTAGGAGGGTAACTGTCTGTATAACATTACCAAAAATGCAAATATATACACATATATTGGCAGACACTATCCTACACGTTCATTTCAATTAGAGCTTTTCTTTCAACCAAAATATACCCAAAACATCCAATGAAGAAGTCCAACAAAAACAGTTCTATTCTGTTCATAATGGACCATAGATGGATTTAAACATCACACATACATGAAAACCAATGGAAACAATTTTTCCTAGTTCATATATCTACAATCACATGAGCTGCTCATTTTTGAAGAGAGAGATTATATCAATCAGGGTTTCAAATTAATTAGGTACTAACTAGGTACTTTGGGGGCAAAATATACTTAAATCTATCATTAAAATTTAAGTATATTTATGGTCACTAAATGTCTGATACTTAGTCATGAAATTAACTCACTTGCATATAAGAATCAGGCCCATTTAACAGGGAGAAGGTGACAAAAAATTCTTATGTAATTATCATAGTTTTTGAAGAGGACAGTTTATCACAGAAATAAAAGAACAAAGGAACCTTAACAGAAGGCCCAAATAGTGAATGTAATTGACCCTGGAAAGATGAGTGGAGACTTTATGTATTTACTAGATTGAGGTAGGAATTCCACATGCAAGACAAATAACTACTTTCCTCCTTGAGGTTTTCTAACCTATGTGAAGCAGGAATTGCCTCTAAAGGCAGTACTGATTTTATAAATCAGAAGTTTGTTTTTCTGCAAAAACCACTGCTCTCTAAATTAAGAGCTCTTTGATTATGCCCAATATCAAAAAACTATATTTTCAACCTTTCAGCAATTTAAAACATATTGACTTGTCACATGACATCAAAAGCTACCGAAATATTTAATTTTTTTCCCCTAACATTTAAAGGAAATCCTTTATTTAAATGCATAACATAAAATGTGAAATACCATACAACCTAAGAACAATTACCTTTTCACAGGCGCATCACCTGTTTGCTCATCCACATAATCTCGTTTCAGTTCCTCAGGAACATCACTGTCACTGTCATACTCCTGATAGGCACTTTTTTCTTGTTCATCAGATTCATACTGAAGAAAACACAGTATATTCAACAATGAGTATTAAAAGCCAACATTTCTTGGAGTCTTTCAACACAATAAGAGTATCCAATTTTTAAGAAGTAGTTTAGGGAAGAAAGTTCTTAATAACTCATCTCTAATTTTGCCATCAAGAATATTAACTTTCCATTTTCTTCTTCTTCACCCATCTTAACCATCAAAAGAAAAAAAGGAAAATAAAATACATTTTATGCCTACAAAAGCTCCTAAATGTCTCCCCCAAAAATCAAATCTCCATATAAAGAAAACAAACAAACAAACACAAACATTATGCTAGGCCTTTAGGAGAGGAAAAGAGTGTACATTTGACCAAAAAATAACAACAACAAGAACAAAACCTCTTCTCTTCCTCCACGTGGTTTCATCATACTTACTTCCATTTTGCTAATTCACTATAAAGAGGCTGAGTATACAATTCTGGCACCGTGGAAATGTTAATTCAGTGTAATAAACTCTCACGACACACATGCTAATGTCCTAATTCATTATGATGAGATTTAATTCCAAGGGAGCCTTAGAAAATTATACTGAGCACTGAAGGACTACTGAGAGCAAGGATGAAAATGGCGGATTTCCTCCTGAGAGGAAGGGTGACTTCCTAACACTGTCATCGTCTTTATGGCAACATGGCCCCATGACAGCATGGGGGGACAGTGGAGTCCATGCACAGGAAAGAAAGCGGCACCACATTATCGCTTAATATTATAAATTAATATGATTAAATCATGGCTAACATTTCTTGTGTTAAGTGCTAAGTGCTTTCATAAATTTTCTCACTGAATCTTCAGAACAATTCTATAACAAAGTTTATCCCCATATGCCAGTTGAGATGAGTATGAAGACAACATGAAAAGAAGTTGGTCCCCTAATTCAAAAACCATTTTTTGAGAGCTTAAAGCAGTGTGATAGGTCATAGTAAGATGTGGACCCTGACTCTGGAAAGATTAGATCACACATTAATAACTACAAATGAGCATTCCAGGCATTCTCATCCACCTGTACACACTGTGATCCTAATAACCTTCAGAAAGGGGATCCACACACACCAGGCTCTCCTGGCTATAACAAAAAGCTTCACAATTCCACAGTACAAGAGATAATCATTTTTGAGGATTCTGTATTTTTGCAAATTTCCGTACTTGCTAAATTTTATTTGTAACCCCAAATTAATACTTTGTGACACTTTCACAGTCAATCATGGATATGTACAGAGTATGCAGAAACTTTTGAGTTATCCAACATGCACATTCCTAGCTGAGTGCAAACAAGGTGACGCTCTACCTTCTTGCTTCAGCTTTCCTACTTAAACACATGTCCTTTTCATAGTCTAGTGCCACATTTAAAAAAACATGTGTGGTTTTTGCTGGTGATTTCCCTGTTTAGAAAGGCCCCTAAGTGTAGGACTAAAGTTTTGTCTAGTGTTCCTAAGTGCAAGACTGTAATATGCCTTATGGCAAAAATACATGTATTAGATAAGCTTCATTTCAGGCAGGAATTCTAGTGCTGTTGGCTGTGGGTTCAATGTCCAATACTATATATTAACTTAGATGTCTTCAAGCAAAAATACACATAAAACAAGGTTATACACTGATCAGTTGATGAAAATGTTGTGATCAAAGGCTCACTGAAACCTAATCCTATATTTCACTTAGGAACAATAGTTCTGTATTTGCTAATTCAGTGTTCAGAGGGACTTTATAGAACACAACTGCCACGAATAATGAGAATCGAATGCTATGTGAGATTTAAATTAGCAAATTACCAGTACAGAGGGATATATTATTTCAAAAATACTGAAAAGACTTTTAATTCCTTCCAGTTTAGTGTACTTTAGAGAGGCAAAGTGTCACTAAGAATCACTAAATTGTAATTGTAAATATGGCTTATTATGAAATAATTTCTACTTCATGATAAAACATGACAACAATACACTTTCATGGCAATATTTTTAAAAATTATATCTTCACCAAACAAAAAAGAAAATGCCAAAACTAAAATACATACATAAATTCAACAGATTTTCATCAAATCTGAACAGTTTTCACTTCAGCTTCATCAAATCTAAAACAAAAACCATACAGGGTCCCCTGGAAATGATGAAGATCAGAAGGACCCATCCAAATTAAATACTATAAAAACACAGATAACTGTGAAGTAAACATTCACTCATTGTAAATACAGGAAAACTGAGGGTCACAGAGGTAAAATAAGTTGCCAAGGGCCACACAGTTAATAAATAATAAAGGTGATATTTATTCAACTGCCTTAAAATCCTTTCCATTAACTCACACAACCTAAGTTACATTATGTTTTTTGAGCTGCTCAAAGTGTTAAAACATTGTACTTCTAAATCCTAAAAACATCCCTATTGGGTAACCAGGTAAGATGTTACTCTCTCTCAGATAAACGGACATGGAATAAAATAATTCAGATGTCCAAGAGTGGAGTTGAGAACTAAGTGCAAATGATCTATTCCCTCATCCATCTATCCAACAAATCACAGAAATATGCAGTGAATAAACTATACTCCTATGTGATACAGTAATCTAGTAAGAACATACAGCAATCTAATAAGAGCACAAAGTAAACATAAGGGCAAAATGTATTTTTCAAAAGGACTTTTCAACAAAGCATGCTGCAAAGCCATTACTGTACAAGTGGTATCACAGGTATATAAGCATATAGGTAGGAAGGTGGGTGGTAAATGGATAAATAAATCTAGCTAATTACCTTGCTCCCTCGGTAGAACACTTTTCAATAAGAAAATCTCACTTATGTTCCACATTAGGTTTTAAAAACACTACATACCCCATTAGAAGCCAGGACATCTTCTGTTTCTTCATCTTTGTGGTTGGCCTGGATTTCAAATGGATTCCCATCACTACAGTACTGCTCAAACAAGGTCACTGTTTTTGAGGATGTTGAGGCTGGCTGCTTACTAGGTGAAACTGATGGGGAACGAGACTGTTCCATGAATTTAAATTCCTAGACATTAAAAAAAGGAGCCAGATACCTTTTAACAACAATAATAAAATTCAAGTACATAACATATTCCATCAATATAAATGTTGAGTTAGTGGAAAAAAAATAATCCTGATTCATCAGGTTATTCACTTTTAAATCTTGGAAGTTGTCTGAAAGCACAAACTTGAAAATATGTGCTCAAAGGTTTGCCTAAAGACAACTCAGTTACTGATATCACTTTAAAAAGTGTTATCTGCATCAAGCTACTTTTGGCTTAGTTTATAGAACTGTACAGAAAATTTTTGAAAATAAATTTGAATTCTAAAAATTTTAGCATAGCAGCAAAGACCTAGTAGAATATGATTTTAAGCAATAAAAAGGCCACAATAAAAATTAATCATTGTTAATAATTAATTACATGTTTATACCATTTAAGGTATTGTATTCTGTAAAAACACATTAGAATCTTTGTTATATTGATGTCTATAAACTTTCATTTCTTTTTCTTCATACACCTAGAAGTAGACAACACAAACACACATGCTAAAGTCAAATGATATGTCTTCCAGACCTAAGGTTTGCCATTAACCCATTAACTTCCCATATAATGTTGGAAATGTCTCTGTGCCTCAGTTTCTACATCAATAAAATGAGAAAGTCAACCCCCAGTACAAGAACCACAATGCTAAAACTAAAGAGCTGTTCCCAGATGAGGAAACCAAAGTAGTCCAGAGGGATTCAGTGCCAAGTTCAAGACCACAGCGCTTATTAGTGGAAGAGATGGAATAATCTCTAAAGTTCCTTTGAGGGGCACCTGGGTGGCTCAATCAGTTAAGAATCTACCTTCAGCTCAGGTCACAATCTCAGGGTCCTGGGATCGAGCCCCACATTGGGTTCCCTGCTCAGCGAGGAGCCTGCTTCTCCCTCTCCCTCTGCCTGCAGCTCCCCCTGCTTGCTCTCTGTCAAATAAATAAATAAAATCTTAAAAAAAAAAAAAGTTCCTTTGAATTACAAAACTCTTGATGATTTTTCATAAAAATCTGGTACACATTTTTCTTATACCTTTTAGTCTTTTTAATGTTAATCCCAAATTTAAAATCTTTCCTATTCAAAGATAATATTAAAAATTACATGTTTAAGTTTCAAATGATGTGTTTATTTTCTTTCTAAATTGCAGTTACACATTAAATCAGATCCATCATAATGCTCAAAAATTATGCCATTATTTTATAATTCTAAACAGGGGGTGACTCTAATTTAATGAGATGATTTTTTTTTAAACCGAATCTACAGGAACACAGGTGTCAAGAGAACACTATCTCCGTTGTGAATAGTTTTCAAAGTAACTACTTTTTCAAATTGTTGTTAGAACACTTAACATGAGATCTACCCTCTTTTTTTTTTTTTTTAAAGACTTTATCCACCCATTTGACAGAGACACAGCAAGAGAGGGAACACAAGCAGGGGAGGTACGAGAGGGAGAAGCAGGCCTCCTGCCGAGCAAGGAGCCCGATGCGGGGCTCGATCCCAGGACTCTGGGATCGTGACCTGAGCCAAAGACAGATGCTTAATGACTGAGCCACCCAGGCGCCCCTACCCTCTTTAAAAAAAAAAAAAAAAAAAGATTTTATTTTTAAGTAATTTCCACATCCAATATGGGGCTGGAACACACAACCCCGAGATCAAGAGTTGCCTAATCCACTGACTGAGCTAGCCAGGCGCCCAAAGATCTATCTATTCTCTTAAAAAAATGTTAAGTGCATAATATGGTATTGTTAACTATAGGCAAAATCTTGTAAAACTCAAGGTAACTACTTTAAAGGAGATAATGCTTACTTGGATGGAAATATTTCAAATGTGTATTGTAAAAAACTGTTTGATAATTACACCAAGTATATGTGTTCATACATACAGACATAATTTGATGGTTAAATAAAAATTCAAGTAAAATTATTTAAATAGGGATTCTAAAATCAATGTTAGAATTCTAAATAATGTCAAGGAATCATCTTATTTAAGAATTCTAAAATAATGTTGGGGCGTCTGCGTGGCGCAACTGGTTGAGCATGCGACTCTTGGTTTCAGCTCAGATCGTGATCTCAAGGTTGTGAGATTGAGCCCTGCGTCAGGTTCCAAGTTCAGTGTGGAGTCTGCTTGAGTTTCTCCTTCTCCCTCTGCCTCTCCACCCACCCCTCAGCCCCCGTGCACCCTAGCTCTCTCTAAAATAAATAAACCTTAAAAAAAAAGAATTCTATATCAGACAAATTAGATTTTAAACCAAAGACTATAGTAAGAGATGAGGAAGGACACTATATCATACTTAAAGGGTCTATCCAACAAGAAGATCTAACAATTGTAAATATCTATGCCCCTAACATGGGAGCAGCCAATTATATAAGGCAATTAATAACAAAAGCAAAGAAACACATCAACAACAATACAATAATAGTAGGGGACTTTAACACCCCCCTCACTGATATGGACAGATCATCTAAGCAAAAGATCAACAAGGAAATAAAGACTTGAAATGACACACTGGACCAAACAGATTTCACAGATATATTCAGAACATTCCATCCAAAAGCAACAGAATACACATTCTTCTCTAGCGCCCATGGAACATTCTCCAGAATAGATCACATCCTAGGTCACAAATCAGGTCTCAACTGGTACCAAAGATTGGGATCATTCCCTGCCTATTTCTGGACCATAATGCTTTGGAACTAGAACTCACTAGTCACGAGAGGAAAGTCGGAAAGAACTCAAATACATGGAGGCTAAAGAGCATCCTACTGAAGTCAGGAAATTAAAGAAGATTTTAAAAAATTCATGGAAACCAATGAAAATGAAAACACAACTGTTCAAAATCTTTGGGATGCAGCAAAGGCAGTCCTAAGAGGAAAGTATATAGCAATACAAGCCTTCCTCAAGAAACAAGAAAGGTCTCAAATACACAACCTAACCCTACACCTAAAGGAGCTGGAGAAAGAACAGCAAATAAAGCCTAACCCCAGCAGGAGAAGAGAAATGATAAAGAACAGAGCAGAAATCAATGAAATAGAAACCAAAAGAACAGTAGAACAGATCAACGAAACTAGGAGGTGGTTCTTTGAAAGAATTAATAAGATTGATAAATCCCTGGCCAGACTTATCAAAAAGAAAAGAGAAATGACCCAAATAAATAAAATCATGAATGAAAGAGGAGAGATCACAACCAACACCAAAGAAATACAAACAATTATAAGAACATATTATGAGCAACTCTAGGCCAGCAAATTAGATAATCTGGAAGAAATGGATGCATTCCTAGAGATGTATAAGCTAACAAAACGGAACCAGGAAGAAATAGAAAACCTGAACAGACCTATAACCACTAAGGAAATTGAAGCAGTCATCAAAAATCTCCCAACAAACAAAAGCACAGGGCCAGATGGCTTCCCAAGGGAATTCTACCAAACATTTCAAGAAGAATTAATACCTATTCTTCTGAAACTGTTCCAAAAAATAGAAATGGAAGGAAAACTTCCAAACTCGTTTTATGAGGCCACCATTACCTTGATCCCAAAACCAGACAAAGACCCTATCAAAAAGGAGAATTACAGACCAATATCCTTGATGAACATGGATGCAAAAATTCTCACCAAAATACTAGCCAATAGGATCCAACAGTACATTAAAAGGATTATTCACCACGACCAACTGGGATTTATCCCTGGGCTGAAAGGTTGGTTCAACAACCACAAATCAATCAATGTGACACGATACATTAATAAAAGAACGAACAAGAACCATATGATCCTCTCAATAGATGCAGAAAAAGCATTTGACAAAGTACAGCATCCTTTCTTGATCAAAACTCTTCAGAGTATAGGGATAGAGGGTACATACCTCAATATCATAAAAGCCATCTATGAAAAACCTACAGCGAATATCATTCTCAATGGGGAAAAACTGAGAGCTTTCCCCCTAAGGTCAGGAACGCGGCAGGGATGTCCACTATCACTGCTGCTATTCATCATAGTACTAGAAGTCCTAGCCACAGCAATCAGACAACAAAAAGAAATAAAAGGCATCCGAATCGACAAAGAAGAAGTCAAACTCACACTCTCTGCAGATGATATGATACTTTATGTGGAAAACCCAAAAGACTCCACCCCAAAACTGCTAGAACTCATACAGGAATTCAGTAAAGTGGCAGGATATAAAATCAATGCACAGAAATCAGTGGCATTCCTATACACCAACAACAAGACAGAAGAAAGAGAAATTAAGGAGTCGATCCCATTTACAATTGCACCCAAAACCATAGGATACCTAGGAATAAATCTAACCAAAGAGGCAAAGAATCTGTACTCAGAAAACTATAAAGTACTCATGAAAGAAATTGAGGAAGACACAAAGAAATGGAAAAACGTTCCATGCTCATGGATTGGAAGAACAAATATCGTGAAGATGTCAATGCCACCTAGAGCAATCTACACATTTAATGCAATCCCTATCAAAATACCATCAACTTTTTTCAAAGAAAGGGAACAAATAATCCTAAAATTTGTATGGAACCAGAAAAGACCCCGCATAGCCAGAGGAATGTTGAAAAAGAAAAGCAAAGCCGGTGGCATCACAATTCTGGACTTCAAGCTCTATTACAAAGCTGTCATCATCAAGACAGTATGGTACTGGCACAAAAACAGACACATATATCAGTGGAACAGAATAGAGAGCCCAAAAATGGACCCTCAACTCTACGGTCAACTAATCTTCGACAAAACAGGAAAGAATGTCCAATGGAAAAAAGACAGTCTCTTCAACAAATGGTGTTGGGAAAACTGGACAGCCGCATGCAGAAGAATGAAACTGGACCATTTCCTTACACCACACACAAAAATAGACTCCAAATGGTTGAAAGACCTAAATGTGAGACAGGAGTCCATCAAAATCCTAAAGGAGAACACAGGCAGCAACCTCTTCGACCTCAGCCACAGCAACTTCTTCCTAGAAACATTGCCAAAGACAAGGGAAGCAAGGGCAAAAATGAACTATTGGGACTTCATCAAGATAAAAAGCTTTTGCAGAGCAAAAGAAACAGACAACAAAACCAAAAGACAACTGACAGAATGGGAGAAGATATTTGCAAATGACGTATCAGATAAAGGGTTAGTATCCAAAATCTATAAAGAACTTATCAAACTCAACATCCAAAGAACAAATGATCCAATCAAGAAATAGGCAGAAGACACGAACAGACATTTTTCCAAAGAAGGCATCCAAATGGCCAACAGACACATGAAAAAGTGCTCAATATCACTCGGCATCAGGGAAATCCAAATCAAAACCTCAATGAGATACAACCTCACACCAGTCAGAATGGCTAAAATTAACAAGTCAGGAAACGACAGATGTTGGCGGGGATGCAGAGTAAGGGGAAGCCTCCTACACTGTTGGTGGGAATGCAAGCTGGTGCAGCCACTCTGGAAAACAGTACGGAGGTTCCTCAAAAAGTTGAAAATAGAGCTACCATATGATCCAGCAATTGCACTACTGGGTATTTACCCCAAAGATACAAATGTAGTGATCCGAAGGGGTACGTGCACCCCGATGTTTATAGCAGCAATGTCCACAATAGCCAAACTGTGGAAAGAGCCAAGATGTCCATCGACAGATGAATGGATAAAGAAGATGTGGTGTATATATATACAATGGAATATTATGCAGCCATCAAAAGGAATGAAATCTTGCCATTTGCAATGACATGGATGGAACTGGAGGGTGTTATGCTGAGCAAAATAAGTCAATCAGAGAAAGACATGTATCATATGACCTCACTGATATGAGGAATTCTTAATCGCAGGAAACAAACTGAGGGTTGCTGGAGTGGTGGGGGGTGGGAGGGATGGGGTGGCTGAGTGATAGACATGGGAGGTTATGTGCTATGGTGAGCGCTGTGAATTGTGTAAGACTGTTGAATCACAGACCTGTACCTCTGAAACAAATAATACATTGTATGTTTAAAAAAAAAAGAAGATAGTAGGAAGGGAAAAATGAAGGGGGGGAAATCGGAGAGGGAGACGAACCATGAGAGACTATGGACTCTGAGAAACAAACTGAGGGTTCTAGAGGGGAGGGGGTAGGGGGATGGGTTGGCCTGGTGATGGGTATTAAAGAGGGCACGTACTGAATGGAGCACTGGGTGTTATATGCAAACAGTGAATCATGGAACACTACATCAAAAACTAATGATGTATGGTGATTAACATAATATAATAAAAAAAATTCTAAAACAATGTTAAAATCATTGTTAATTTTGCTGTCTCTAAAGCATTTATTAATCGACATGTTTCACCGTATTTAATATTTCCACATTAGGAAAGGAATATGATAGAACTGGATAAGTAAGCTATTATACAATATAAGCATAAAGACTATCCCTATTAAAAGCTTTTAATCATGTATTCTTTACATTTATCTAGAATAAGAAAATTGCTTCTAGCAAGCCATTCCTTCCCAAGGCAAAATCTGAACATACCGGACCTTCTATACAGGGACCTATGTTTATACACTGTATTTTGACATTTGGTATTTGTAGGACACCATCTATCACACAAGGAATATTTATCTACAGTGTGTTTCAACCAAGGGAAAACAAATCAGTTAATATTTTCATAGATTACATATTCTGTGAGGATTCAAGGAATTAGTTAACTAATAAAAATTAGTTAAGAGTATTTTTTGTAAATGCCTCTTTTTTTTTGGAGGCATTGTCTGACTACAGGTACATTTATGAGGTGCAACATAAATTAAGAGCCTTTTAGTTCCTTTAAGAAATGACAAAGAAACAAGAAATCACACGCATTCTGTGAATATAAATTTTTTCATTAAAGACCATCAAAATACAACTGATTAATTTTCTGCAAAATTTAAATAAAGCAGATCTCTTTCTGAAATCAAAAGAAAAAGATTAGGCAAAAGAGTTTTCCTAAAGTATTTAAACTGAATTTGTAAAAAGAGACAGATTTTGACATCCATAAAAGGATCACTCTTATAAAAGAGGCTGGCTATTACTTTTAAGCAAGGAAGGAAAGATGCTATTCTTTAATTTAATGATTTTATAAATGATTTTTTAATATATTTTTTTAAGACAACTAAATAAAAGACAGACTCATTTGTTCCTAAGAGACACTTACATGAAGTTGCAAGATGCTGAAATTTGACTTCACAGGACAAAGCTCCCATGTCTCATTCTCTAGAAACATTCTCAGTTCATCAAGCCGTGTTCTTAAAAAAAGAAGACAAACACTCCAGAAAGTTAGAGGAAAAGTACACTGCACACAAGAATTAAGAAAATAAAATAGAATTATAGAATTATCATCATAATCATAATCAACTTGGAGAATCTATTCAAAGCAACACAGCAAACACAAACATGTACTTTTACTTGTTAATATTTTATCATCTTTAAGAGAAAAAACTCTCAAATGTTTACTAAACTCACAATATTTCTACTATATTACAAAAATAATGAATGTACAGGAAATGATATTTTTATTAAGGGATGAAACTAAAAGCTACTCCCCAACTCACATACTTAAAATATCCCTAGCTAATCATATATCAATGCCAAAAAACAGAGAAATAATTTACAAAGTTTATGAGATCATTAATACTAATAAATGCTTTATGCTAAATAGCAAAGATCTTAATCATACTTACTAAGCCACAAGATCAAGATAATTATCACTCTCCAATATATTTAGCTCAGGGCCTCTCTCTACACAGCACTTACAAATTAAATTACCAAGTACGGCACTTACAGAGCCAGCACCGCACTAATCACTTACATCACATTGATCTCTTCTTTCCTTTCTAATGCTATTGTGGTTTACTGTCTCTCCTGAATAATCAGTACATTATACAGGCAGTTCCAGAAAAGTAACTACTTCCTTCCAGTTGACCCAGGAAATAAAGGGCCAATGCCTGCCCTACTTTTCCCCTTCTTCTAACAGCTTCATTGTTATTACTAACCTGCTAAAAACAAAATCTAGATTTTTTTTTTAATTCACATTTCTAAAGTAAAGAGGCAATAAATGGGTAAATCTGTAAAAACAAAAGCTGCTCCAAATATTAGAATTAACAGAAGGCGACTTTAAGATAACTATTATAATTAATAAAAGAGAAAAAAGATGTATAAAATGAATAGAAAGAAGTTCAAAGAATTGCAATAATAAAAACAAAAACAGAATCATATTCTGTAACTGAAAAATACAATTACCTTAAATTAAAAATTGGTTAAGCAGATGACAGGATTAATGAACTCAAACACAGATCAATAGAAACTATTCAGACTGAAGCACGAACTGGAAACAAAAATGGAAGCAACAGAAAAGATCATAAAAGATACATGAGACACAGTCAAAACATCTAGTATGCATGCAACTGAATGAAGAAGATGGAATGAACGTAAGCAGTTTTGAAGAGGTAATGGCTGAGAGTATTCCAAAAGTGATTATGCGCAAATCTCACATCATACACAAAAATTAACTAAAAGGGACCACAGACCTAATATAAGAACTAAAACTGTAAAAGTTTACAACTCTTACAATTCAACAATAAAGACAACACAACTGAAAAATGGGCAAAGGTTTTAAACAGACATTTTTGCAAAGATATACAAATGACCAATAAGCATATAAAAAGATGCTGAATATCATTAGTCATTAGGAAATGTAGGTCAAAAACATAATGAGACATCACTTCATACCCACAAGGATAGCTATAATCAGAGACAGACCGTAACAGGTGTCAATAAGGATTTGGAGAAATTAAGAGTCCTTATATAATGCTGATGGAAATTTAAAATGATAGAACCACTTTGGAAAACAGTTTGGTAGTTCCTCAAATTGTTAAACATAGAATTACCACTTAACCCAGCAATTCCACTTTGTATTGGTTTCCTGTGGCTGCTATAATAAACCACCAGAAACAGAGTGACTTAAAACAACAGAAATTTATTCTCTTATAGTTCTGGAGGCCAGAGTCTGAAACCAGTACCACTAGGTTGAAAGCAAGCTGTCAGCAGGGCTACACTCTCTGCAGACCTCTGCACATCATCTACCAATCTGTTCCTTGCCTCTTTCAGCTTATGGCGGTTACCACCATTCTGTGGCTTGTGGCCTCAGCACTCCAATCTCTGCCAATCTTCACATTACTTTCTCCTGTGTGTGTCTTTTCCTCTGCGGCTGTGTCAAATCTCCCTGCCTGTGTTAAAGCATGAGAAAATTCTATGTGCCATTATTGGCTTTTAAGATGGAAATGGTCATGCTCAAGGACTGGAGAGAAGCTTCTAGAAGCTGAGAATGTTCCCAAGCTGACAGCCACCATGAAAATAGGGATCTCAGTCCTAAAACCACAAGAAACTGAATTCTGCCAACATCCTGAATGTGCTCAGATGTGGATTCCTCCCCAAAGCCTTCAGATCAGAGCCCAGCCCTGCTGATCCTCTGATTTGGGCCCTGTGAGATACGTAAAAGTTGAGCACCTAGACAAGCTGATCCAGACTTCTAACCTCAGGACGGTGGCATAATAAATGGATGTTGTTTTAAGCTGTTAAGCTCATATCAATTTATTACATAATAACGATAAAAGGTACCAACTCACAGATAAAAGCAGCTTAGTGAACCCTCTGCATAAAGAGTATACAGGAAACAAGATAGAAAGTAAATGATAAAAACATGTAAAAACACTAAAAGGATAAGAAAAAATAAATGCAGTTACAAAGTTAGTTCTTGCACTATTCTGGAAGTATACTAACCTACGGTCAACTATAACAGAACAGGAGTGCATACTGAAAAGACAGTAACCACTACAAGAATCTATTTTTAAAAAGCTAACTGAGAAACAAAATAGTATTAAAATATATGCATGATCAATCCAAAAGAAAGGAAGACAAAATATAAATAGAAAAAGAATAACACTTTTAGAAATAAAACAGCAATATGATGGATTTAAACCCAACTATACCAATAAATACATTAAATGGAAATAGAACAAAAACCAGTTCAAACAAAATACAAAAAATCATCACACTGGATTTAAAAACAACAACAAAACAAGATAATCTATATGTTGTTTACAAGAGACACACTTTAAATATAAGGCCATAATTAGATTGAAAGTAAAAATTACACACAAGCATGATTTTTACAATTATGAAATAGGGTGGAATTTTTTTATCAAAATTTTTTTCTTCATCTATGGGATTTTAATTAATTTTAAATATTTAGCCAATGTTGTATGGGATTTTTCCTATATTCTGTTAATTAGCAAATTAAATTTTAAATATTTAGCCAACTTTGTTCTCCTATAATATTACCTGTTTGTGATGTCATTATCCGTTTTAGATATCACTAAATGTAATTTGCTAATATTTGTTAACAATTTTTACATCTATGTTCTTATGAGCCCTATAATTTTTCTTTTTTGTAATGTCTTTGTTATGTTTTGGTATCAGTGTTATGCTGGCTTCATAAAATAAGTTACAAAGCATTCCCTCTTTCTCTAGTCTCTGAAAGAGCTAGTGTTAATATTTCCTCCTTAAATGTTGGGTAGAATTTACCAGGGAAGGCAGCAGGCCTAGAGACGGAAATGTTTTTAAAAAATACAGATTCGGGCGCCTGGGTGGCTCAGTTGGTTAAGCGACTGCCTTCGGCTCAGGTCATGATCCTGGAGTCCCTGGATCAAGTCCGCATCGGGCTCCCTGCTCAGCAAGGAGCCTGCTTCTCCCTCTGACCCTACCCCCTCTCATATGCTCTCTCTCTCTCATTCTCTCTGTCTCAAATAAAAAAAAAAAAATACAGATTCAATTTCTTTAAGAGACACAGGTCTATCAGATATTCTGTATTTTATTTTGTCAGCTTATTAAGTTTGGTTTTATGAGAAATTTGTTCATCTACATTGTCAATTTTATTAGCATAAAGTTGTTCCTATCATTTTATTATGTATCTATATCACTACACATTTACTGTATTCTTTTTTAAATTGAAGTATAGTTGACACACTATTACATTTTTAATGTCTAGGATCTATAGATCAATTCCTGCTAATATTGGTAATTTGTGTTGTTGTTTTTGCTCAGTGTTACTAGTAGTTTTATAGAATTCTATTATACATTTGCTTTGTTTCATTGATTCCTACTCTATAATCTTCCTCCCTCTGTTTCCTTTTGTTTAATTTGCTGTCATTTTTGTAACTTCTTGAAATGGAAGGTTAGGGCACTAATTTTCAAACTTTCTTCTTTTCCAAAAAATACACTTACAGCTAGAAATTCTCCCCTCTGCTTTGGATCCCGTAATTTTGATGCCATGGTTTTATTATTATTCATTTAAAAAGATTTTCTAACTCCCAATATGATTTCTTCTTTGACCACTGGAAACAGGTTGTTTAATTTCCAAAAACTGGTGCGTTTTCTTGTTGTCTCTCATTTATTTCTAGTTTAACTTCACTGTGGTCAGACAATGTAAGCTCTATGATTTCAATCCTTTGGCATTTTTATTTTATTATTATTTTTAAAGATTTTATTTATTTATTTGACAGAGAGGTAGAGAGAGAGCACAAGTAGGCAGAGCAGCAGACAGAGGGAGAGGGAGAAGCAGGCTCCCCGCTGAGCAGGGAGCCCTATGCAGGGCTCGATCCCAGGACCCTGGGATCATGACCTGAGCCGAAGGCAGACGCTTAACCGACTGAGCACCCAGGTGCCCCAATCCTTTGACATTTTTAAAGAACTTGCTTTATGGCACAGTGGATAATCAATTTTGATAAACTTCCTGTGTGCTCTTGAAAAAAATATGTACTCTGCAACTGTTGTGTGGGTCTCTCTCTCATACACGCAGACACACACACATACACACACACACAAAAGGCAAATGTTATTAAATATGTTAGTTGAACACATATCTTCAGTGATTTTTTTTCTGCTTCCGTTATCACTCACTAAAAGTGGCATACAAAAAAATTCAATGATTATAGAACTATTTCTCCTTTTAGTCTGAAGATTTTGCTTTATATGTTTTGGAGTTACATTAGTTGAGGCATACAAATTTAGGATTGTTTATCTTCCTAATGAACACTTTCTTATCATTATGAAAGTATTCTCTTTATTTTTAGCAATACTTCTTGACTTAAAGTATACTTTGTCTCTTAGAAATTTCTCTAATCTGACATAAAGTATCTATAAAAGTCTACCACAAATATCATACCTAATGACAAAGCACTGCAAAATAAAGATACCCTTGTCACCACGTCTATTCAAAATTGTATCAGAGGTCCTAACCAGTATAAAGATTAGAAATGAATATATAAAACCATCATTATTCACAAATGGCATAAATGTATACATAGAAAATTCAAAAGAATCTCCCAACTATTAGGTCTAATAAAATGCTTTAACCACCAGATCACAGGAATTTCAGGTCAACATACTAAATCAACTTAAATATGTATATGTATGTATGTGTATATAAGTATCTGTATGTGCAAGAAACAACTGGAAACTTTAAATAAAAAGCAAAACAATTCAGAATGGCATAAAAAAATATTTATACAATGCTAAAAACAGGCAAGACTAATCAATAGTGATATAAGCCAAAATAGCAGTTATCTCTAAGGATGAATTTTGAATGAGAAAGGACACAAGAGATCCTTCCAGGGTAGTGGAAAAATTCTGTATCTTAACCTGGGTGGCTTATGTGGTATACAGATATGTAAAAATTGATGGAGTTGTACATTAAGACGTGTATACTTTTATATTACACTTTAATGTATTTTTTCAAAAAAAAAAAAACCTTAATAATCCTCTTATTCCCCTAACTAAACTGTCTGCAATAAAGGCAGGCTTGTTTTAACAATACAGCCACAGAGGGCCTTAGGCAACATCAATCCACTTGTGAAGGGTCACAAGGTCACAACTAGTAGACAGCAGAGGGGCCCTGATTTCCAAATCTTTCTTTTCATTGCACCACTGTTGAAAAAACATAGTCAAAGGCAAAAATCTACTTATTTTGTGACTGTGAATGATAAATTCATTAATATTATCCAAATTGATTCATTAAAGCCACGGAAAACTTCCTTTACATCTCTCCCCAAGAACATTTTTACACAAGTTGGAAGGTTTGCATTTTACTTTTTTCTTCTATTTGACTCTACTAATACACATAAAGAATAACAGTTACGATGAAAAAGCAGTGAGTTCATAAATTACAAACTGCAATCAGATGCTGAATAACAGAAATGAATGCTGACCTATTATGTGAAAAGCAATCGTAATTATTACTGTTTAAGCAGTTCAGGTGCCCCTCTGTCTTTAAGAAACAAGATATAAATAGGATACAAAGAATCTCCTGCGGAGTACAAAAGAATAGGTACAATTCAAATAAAATTTAAAAGATTTTAAAGGGCAAATATAGTAAAGAAGACAATAACCAATCTAAGAGGCATCTCAAATATGCTGACCTACTAATTAAAGGGAAAAAAAAAATCCACGAATTGGAACTGTGTGAAATCCAGATCTTTTAACTAACCTGATAAAAGACTTGATGCAATAAAAGGCAGGTTCCAAAAACAAATGATAAAAACAAACACTTCAAGGAAGGTAAAGATTCCACTACAAGCCGGCCACATTTAAAGAGAAGGAACTTGATGCTCAGAGAAATTAGAAAACCAAACTACAGAGGTGGTAAAGCTAGAAAGTAGTACAGAGGTAGGAATCCAAGTCCACTGATAACACCACGCTGCCCCATTTTATCAGCAGGAAGAAAACTGGAAATCAATAACAACAGTATAAATTAAGAGGAGTTTAAGAGTGGTCTACCCACTATTATTATATACTATGGCAGAGGGAGTTAGTCTGACATCAGATAGATACCATGAAGACTTTGTTCTCATTTTAACTCCAAAATTCAAGCCCTATTGTATAGTTTAGAAATGTAAATGTTTTTACTTTTAAATAATCTAATTTACAGTATTTTAAATATTAAAGATAATTTACTGGTACCATTATCACCAAGTCCAAGAACATTTGCTTTCTAAAAATATTTCTCCTATTTTCCCAAGGAATATAGCAAAGAGAGTTGCAACAATTACCTCCTATCCCACACACATTCTCTCATACAACATGACCTTACCACTCCCCCATCAAATTTCCCTCCTCTTAAATCTGGGTAGCCTCATGACATGTTTGTATTCAATGGAATATGGTGGAAGGACTGCATGACTTCTACGCCTACATCAGAAAAAGCCTTGAAGCTTCTGCCTGGGTCTTTTGGAAAACTAGTGCTGTGGGAAGCCAGGTGCCATATAAGGGAAGTCCCACCACCCTGAGATCATCATAGTGGAAAGGCCACATGCAGGCACTATGGCTAACAAACTCAACATCCTTCTAGCCATCTCCACCAAGGTGCGAGCAAAGCCATCCTGGATTCTCTAGACAAACCCTACCATCAGCTGAGTACTACTCAGTCACCTCAGCCAATCCTCTAAGGAGCAGAAGATTCATTCAGTTCATCTCTTCGTAAATTCCCGACTCACAGATTACATGAAATAATGATAAAATGATGGTGGTTTTAAACCCTTAAGTTTCAGGATAGTTTGTTACACAACAATAGTAGTTAAAATGTAAGTTGGACACTTATAAATTTAAACCTTTATATTTGTTAAGATTGTTTCCTTAAAAAAAAATCTGAGATCTATCATAAAAAAACTAAAACTATTGATCACTTATTTACTGCCCTCTCTGAAACCTTAACCAAAAGTGCTTATTTGGCAGAGAATATATGGGGGGAGAAAAAGCAAGTGAGTTCTACAAGATATAAAGCCCAGTACTCAAAAAAACAAAAAAGATTAAATCACTTGGTCCAGGCAGAAAACAAAGAGAAGTATATGGATAATAAACTTGATCCTAGAAACACACATTTTGAAGATACTTAAAAAAATAAACTTTTCTTACTCAGGCAATGGGAAAGTTTTTCTCCCTAAAAGGATAGGTGACCTCTCCCCTCTTCTAACACCAGTCGCTGTACCTTCAGGATCCTCGAAAATATTTTATAAGATTTGATCATTAGAGTAATTACAAATTAAAGTGCACTTGTTAAATAGAATGTTCTGGCAATTACACTACATAATTTCTATGTCATTACTGTTTAAATCAGATAATTTGTGCTTCTGGGACTTCTGTAACATCTGGCAGAAGAATGACAGCGTTGGATGTATACAAACTTAGCACTGAACATAAAGGAATTTGGGGGAATAAAACCTATATTTTTGTAAGATAAGAATTCACATTGATAGAGACTGTGTTCCCTCAGTCTAATGTAATTTTGCCCTGGAAAAAGATAATGGCATACAGACTTTTATACAACTACCACAAGCAACATGAATATACTTTATATAAATAGATGTTCCACCCAAAGGTAAAATGCTTCTATTTTCACCTTATTATGCCGACATCTCTAAACCAATAGCCTAAGCAGACTCTAAGTCAGAATAATTTGGTCTAAGAATTTCTTGATTCTCAGGAGCTCTATTTGGCAGTAGAGGACCATGAAACAATTGTAAGCATATTTTAACACTTTTATTACAAAACTAAAACCCACTTGATCTATAGTTCACCATGTTTCATACTGCTTTTAAATATTTATGTAGTATGATCTGGTGAAGAAGATATTAAATTGGAATTTAACAGATTTAGATTCATCACTAGCTAATGTAATGACTTTCATCAATTCAGTATTATGTACATTGGCATCATTTCTAAACCACCTGTTAAGTTTATCTTGCTTATAAAGAAAAAGATTTACTTCAGAACACATTAATGGTTGGCATTAACTTTACCAAACGATTTTAATTATAATTTTCCAAATGGCAGCTGTTGGACAGATAGTGACCATAGCCAGTATATAAGCTGGGGATAGAGAAGAATACTTTTAGAAAAGTTAAATCTTTACTTTTTAACCTATTCCAATATTCCAATATACAACACAGCAAGAAAAAAAGGGCAAGATCTATAGGCAACACTTATGGAGACTTTTTCATCTAGCCACCCCATTTTGCAGTTGATAGAACCATCAGCCAGAGTTAAATGATTTGTTCAGTGTCAGAGAGCTGGCAAGCACCAAAAGTGGAATAAGAACCCAACTCTACTATCTCCTGGTCCAGCTCTCCTTCTAAAAGTACTGTACAGCCTTTTCAATGGGAAACAAATTTCACATATATTTCTAAGAGAAGTCCATTAAAATGTTGAGTGTTTTGGAAACAGTTAATAATTCATTTCTAGTCTCTAATTTCATCAAGGTAAACTTTGGTGAGGAATCTCCATCATGGTCATAGTCTAGAAATGCCCAGACCTGGCTGTCATAATGACAGATACCTTATGACAATAAGTAAAGTAGAATGCAGAATGGAGACCATTAAATAAATCAGGGTTGTTTTTTTCATCACACATGTTGTGCAGTCACTAGGAACACAAAAGGTCTCCCAGTTGTCTTACTGACTAAAAGTAATCTTTGGGAAATGGACATCTGTCATGCTTTCATTCTGACAGGTAAGTGAGGCTTCTGTCTCCTTCATAGTTCCTTATCCTTTCCCATTTATGATTTAAAAACTCCTCCTTTTGTACAGCAATGTGTACAAGCCAGGCTATCTTTTCAGCAGAGCTTAAATTTTAACAGGAAAAAACATATATACAAATAAAGGCAGTGTTAGGGTTTCATGCTCTCCCCTTACTACTATTTTCCTGAGGTTTAATCAATAAAAAAAATTTTTTTTAAATCTTCTAAACACTCTTTTCAATTCGACTACAAAGCCCAAAGGCTCTGCTTTGGTACAGGATCAAATTTAAATCTCTTTCAAAACATATTTAATAGTTTACAATAACAAAGAACACTTGTACTTAAATATATTTAATAATTAATCATTGGTTTGATGTCCAATAATCTCTCTTCTGACATGGCACCTATCACTCTGACCAGGTATTGACTCTGAGCAAGCAGAATTAAACATACATACATACATACATACATACATAAAAAAAATAAAAATCATTGAGACAGGAAAAAAAAACAATAAAATAAAATAAAATCGGGGTGCCTGGGTGGCTCAGTCATTAAGCGTCTGCCTTCAGCTTGGGTCATGATCCCAGGGTCCTGGGATCGAGCCCAGCATCGGGCTCCCTGCTCAGTGGGAAGCCTGCTCATCCCTCTCGCACTCCCCCTGCTTGTGTTCCCTCTCTCGCTGTGTCTCTCTCTGTCAAATAAATAAATAAAATCTTTAAAAATAAATAAATAAAATAAAATAAAATGTTTAAAAAATAAAAATAATAATAAATAAAAATAAATAAAATAAAATCCGTACTTTCTCTGGCACCAAATAACAATAAAATCAAAACATAATTCTAAAAAATAAAAATGTAGAATAAAAAGTAAGATACAACAATTCAACTGATAAAATATATATAAGGAATACAGTACAGTCTCCACCTTATATCAGGAAAGGTCTAATAAATAGCTCTCTCAATTTAATGCTGCTTTAAGCATACAATCACATTGCTAATTAAACACTCTTTCCCATCTTCCTCCATTCCCAAAACCATTCCTAATCACGCTTTCTAAAGTCAGTAGTGACTGTTTTGCAATGTAATACATAATTTTGACTTTGTAGCTAGATTCTGAATATCATGTCTTCTTCTTTAGAACCTTCTTACTCTTTTTTTTTTTTTTAAAGATTTTATTTATTTATTTGAGACAGAGAGAATGAGAGAGAGCACATGAGGGGGGGAGTGTCAGAGGGAGAAGCAGACTCCCTGCCGAGCAGGGAGCCCAATGCGGGACTCGATCCAGGGACTCCAGGATCATGACCTGAGCCGAAGGCAGTTGCTTAACCAACTGAGCCACCCAGGCGCCCAGAACCTTCTTACTCTTAAAAGGTAGATGCTTTCAAGTAACCCCTCCCTGAGTGCTGCCTCTAGTGATCTAACTCCCTCACTAGCTCACACCATATATGCAGATAAAGGATAGTGGCCAAATTCTTTCAGTGAACTCCAATAGAATAATCATCTTTCACCCATAAAGAAATTGGTTCAATATTTAGTTCAACATTTTAAGCCTCTCAGGACAATCTATCAAAATTTACAATAAATAAGGAATGAGAATATTTTATGATATTTTTGGCAAAAAAAAGTCCTTAACCATCGCAAAAAGAACTACAAAGGAATTCTTTCAAATTCAAAAGTAATTGTTTTAGGGGCTCCTGGGTAGCTCAGTTGGTTAAGTGACTGCCTTCAGCTCAGGTCATGATCCCAGGGTTCTGGGATCGAGTCCCCAATGGGACTCCCTGCCCATCAGGGAGCCTGCTTCTCCCTCTCTCTCTGCTGCTCCCCCTGCTGTGCTCTCTCACTCTCTCTCTGTCAAATAAACAAAATCTTTAAAAAAAAAAAAAAGTAATTGTTTTAAACCAATTAATGCTATAAGGTTTAAGCATTAGACAAAGTATTCTCATTACCTAAATAAGTCTATTCATATTTTATTACAGTTCTTACCTATGGTAGTTCTTAAAATAGTTGACACTCTGTTTTCTAATGGACTCTTGCAAAACTTCAGATTTGCTACCACAAAATTCTTCTCCAACTTGCATTAACCTAGTTGGATAAAAAGATTTATACAAATTTCAGCAACATTCTTATTACAGAACAAAAGTAGTCCAGGTCATCTTTCTTCAAAGATAACACACCATAAAAATGGATATTTGAAGAAATTCTAACGTTCACAAATTCAATATGGCTTACAGACATCCAAAGGGCAGAAATATTTAAACACACACACACACACCCAGCAGAAATTAGATTATGAATGTTCAATTGTCTTCATTTCCATGAAAAAGTTATATATAACTCACTGATTCATGATTTCTTTGATTATCATCGTTGAATGACTCAAGCTAAAGAATAAAACAAGACCTCACACAGTACCTGCTGATTATATCCAAAACAAAGATGAAATCATCGTATTTAAATATAGACAAATCTGTTCCAAGCAAGTAGGTTTTTACTTTTAGCTGAACATCCTGCAAAACAAAACAAAAAAATATTTCAAGTGAACCCAAAATATAGAATATAAGCTCCCAGAACCATTTATTCTATAGTTACACATTGAAAGAGATAGGAATACATTCTTTTTTTTTTTTTTTATTAAAGATTTATTTATTTGACAGAGGGAGACACAGCGAGAGAGGGAACACAAGCAGGGGGAGTGGGAGAGGGAGAAGCAGGCTTCCCGCCAAGCAGGGAGCCTGATGTGGGGCTCGATCCCAGGACCCTGGGATCATGACCTGAGCTGAATGCAGACACTTAACGACTGAGCCACCCAGGCACCCGACAGGAATACATTCTTAAGAATATATATTTAGGCCAATAATCAATATTCTTACAGTGATATCACTGAAACAATTCCATAAACATCAGATATAAAAATAATAATGAGGGCGCCTGGGTGGCTCAGTTGGTTAAGCAACTGCCTTCGGCTTAGGTCATGATCCTGGAGTCCCTGGATCGAGTCCCGCATCGGGCTCCCTGCTCAGCAGGGAGTCTGCTTCTCCCTCTCCCGCTCCCCCCTCTTGTGCTCTGTCTCTAAAATAAATAAAATCTTTAAAAAAAAAATAAATAAATAAATAAAAATTAAAATAAAAATAATAATGATGACAATCATCACTATTAATACATACACATATGCAAGATAAAAATTATATCCTCGTTTTGGATATGAAGATAAAAATCATCATCATTTATGTGTGGCTTGGTAGGCCAGAAACTCCAAAATAATCAATTCAAAAATAATTAGAATAATCAGTTCAAAAATAATGAGAATTAATAAGATAACTATGTGATTATGTGCAATACATAAAAATTAAGTTTTCGTGTATTTCTGCTATAGTATCTTAAAATGAGATTCCATTTAAAATAAACATTAAAACTATAATGTACTTAGGAATAATTTTAATAGGCAACATTAGACCTGTAAGAAAAAGATAACAACTCTAACAGGATACAAAAGAAATTTCAATAAAATGAGAGTCAAGGGACTAAATGAGTATAAAGACATCAACTTTTCCAAATTAATGTTGGGGTTCAGTGACATTTTAACCAAAATCACAAAAACCTTTTCCTATGAACAATCATTCTAAAATTCACCAGAAATCAGAAACAGGCAATAACCTCTTTTTAAAATACAAAGCTTTGAAAAGATGGAGTAAAAGTTATAAGTGATGTTGAAGGACTTGTCCTACCTGTACTAAATATATTAGAAACTATTTTTTAAAAAACAATACTGCCAATACCCAAAGAATCAACAAAATAGGACAAACAACTCAGAAATAGTGCTAATATATATATATATATATATATATATATATACAAAGCTTAATAAACAACAGTAAAAACTACTGTTTGCTGATTGTTTACTTTTTATCAGCATTATACTAAGAACTTTACATATTATCTTTAATCCTAAAACAGCTCTGTTGAGCAGGCATTTATTATCCTCTGAAGAGAAGAAAAACTGAAAACAGGTCAAGTAATTGCCTAAATTCACATGCCCTGTGAACGACAAGGCTAAGATTTGAATCCTGGTCCCTCTATCTTCAGAGTCTCCTCTTTCCAGCAGACCTTGCTATGAGGAGGCATCACACATAGACAAGAAAAAAGATTATTCAGAAAGTAGTAGAGGAAAAAAAAAAAATCAACTAGATTTGGAGGGAAAAACTCCTCTCTCCTCTCCTTATATCACATATCAAAAGACATACAAATGGATTAGATAACTGTTTTTGTATGTTTGCAAAAGATTAAAAATTAATCCAATAAAGCAAAAGTATTTTCTCAGTACTAAGTGTTCTAGGCAGTACTCCAGGTATTAGGGATATAGCAAATAATATAAAGTTTAGATAAAGATCTATAATTACCAGATGAATATTGACCTGAGCTTTACACAGGAAAAAGTATTTTAAGAATAAACGTAGCACAGATATTGAACTCAAGTTGGAAGAGGGCACTGTGGTCTCAAAACAGAGGTAAAACTGCTGCCCAGTTTACCCCGAACCCAACCCTCCCCCATCGCCATCGCCACTGCTGCTAGGGAAGGAGGGCCAAGATCCAAAGGAACCAGAGCAGTTGAGAAAACTTTTTTTTTTTGGTGATTTCAGCTTTGAAACTATGGATGACAGTTTAAGAGAACATTCTGAAAAATGGGGCACACTTACAGATTGTGTGGTGATGAGAGACCCCCCAAACAAAATGTTCCAGGGGTTTTGCTCTTGTGACTTATACTTGTATTGAAGAGGTGGATGCAGCAACGTATGCTTGACCACACAAGGTTGATGGGCCTGTGCTGGAATCAAAGAGAGCTGTTTCTAGAGAGGATTCTGTAAAGCCTGGTGCCCATCTCACAGTGAAGAAAATTTTCATTGGTGGCATTAAAGAAGATACAGAAGAATATAATTTGAGAGACTATTTTGAAATATATGGCAAGACTGAAACCATAGAAATTATGGAAGACAGGCAGAGTGGGATTTGCTTTTATAACATTTGATGATCATGAGAGAGTTGATAAAATTGTTGTTCAGAAACACTATTAATGGGCATAACTGTGAAGTGAAAAAGGCCCTTCCCAAACAAGAAATGATGTCTGCTGGATCCCAAGACATCGTGGAGGTAGGTGGATCTGGCAACTTTATGGGCTGTGGTGGAAACTTTGATGGAAGAGGTGGCAACGGTGGTGGAAGTGGCAGGAGAGGTAGTTATGCAGGAGGTGATGGTAGATATACTGGATTTGGAGGTGTTGGTGGCATCGATGGTGGTGGTCCTGGTTATAGTAGTAGAGGAGGTGATGGTGGTGGTGGACCAGGATATGGACACTGAGGAGGTGGATATGGTGGCAGTGGTAGAGGACAGGATGGTTACAATGAAGGAGGAAATTTTGGAGGTAACTATGGTGGTGATGGGAACCACAATGATTTTGGAAATTATAGTGGACAAAAGCAATCAAATTATGGACCCCTGAAGGGGGACAGTTTTGGTGGAAGAAGCTCGGGCAGTCCCTATGGTGGTGGTTATGGATCTGGTGGTAGAAGTGGTGGATATGGTAGCAGAAGGTTCTAAAAAAATTTCAGAAGAAAAGGGCTACAGTTCTTAGCAGGAGAGAGAGTAAGGAGTTGTCAGGAAAGCTGCAGGTTACTTTGAGACAGTAGTCCCAAATGCATTAGAGGAACTGTAAAAATCTGCCACAGAAGGAACGACGATCCATAGTCAGAAAAGTTACTGCAGCTTAAATAAGAAAGCCTGCTTGTCCAGGACTGTCATAGCCACAGTTTACAAAAAGTGCAGCTATTGATTAATGCAATGTAGTGTCAATTAGATGTACATTCCTGAGGTCTTCATCACATATAGCTTTGTCTTTGTCTTTTTTCTTTTCATTACATCAGGTATACAGCCCCGTAAATTGTGGTAGCGGTACCAGGAATAAAAAATTAAGGAATTTTTAACTTTAAAAAAAAAAGAAGAAATGTAACATAGGTCACAAAAGATAAAGGTCAATGGTCTGACCTCCTAAAAATGCTGATCATCTGCATATTGAAAATATAGTAAGTGAAAATAGACAAATGACATACAAAAGATTACTCATTATCACATAAATCATTTTGGACCTATAATCAAAAAACATGAGCAAATAATTCACAAATCAATAATAAATGGATTTTTAAATGTTCAGCTTCCTAATAATTAAAGAACAATGAAATAAAACACGAATAAAAATATAAACAGATTGAACTGCCCAATTAAAAGATAAAGAGAGACAAACTAAGGGTTCTAGAGGGGAGGGGAGTGGGAGGATGGGTTAGCCTGGTGATGGGTATTAAGGAGGGCACGTACTGAATGGGGCACTGGGTGTTATATGCAAACAATGAGTTATGGAACACTACATCAAAAACTAATGATAATAAAATTTTAAAAAATGTAAAAAAAAAGATAAAGTCTCTCTCTCAAAAAAACATTTCTTTTGCATTTATAGAAGACACAACAAAAACATGATCTAAAAGCATTTAAAATAAAGGGACAGTCAAAGGAAAATATGAATAAAATAAACACAGCAATGGTAATAATAAAGCAAACTAGAATTCACGGCAAAATGCCTCAGGACAAAAGAACTATATATTTTCTTTAAATTAACGAAGGAATTACATACAAAGAAGGTAGGTAAAGTGGTTATTAGCATTGCAGCATCAATCGACATAGCATCCAAGTATAAAAAGCAAAAGCTAATGTTAGAAATAAAACAAAAACCTGACAAAATTACAATCCTTCTGGAAGGTTAAAACTCCTCCCTCAGAATTACACAGGCCAAGGAAACAAAGAAAAAATAAAGATATAGATTAGAATAATACAATTAATAATAAGCTTGCTCTAATATACACATAGGACTTAACTCCTACCACAAAGAAGAAATACAGTTATTTTCCAAATGCTCAAGCAAAAATTTTTAAAGTGGGTGGCATTCTAGGATGTAAAGAAAACCTCAAATTCACAAAAAGTAGAAATATTGCAACCCCAATGCTCTATAACAAAAAGAAATAAGTAGCATAAGAATAATATGAATAATTTCTTATATATCAAATATTTAAAGATGAAAATGAAAATCTTGGAAGATTGAAACTTTCATATAGATTCGTAAGCTCCATAAGGTCAAGTATCATGGATTCACCACCGTGTTCTTAATTCCACAGTGTCTGCCAAATGGTACAACTCATAAAACCTTTTTTCTTACAGATTTTCTATTTGAGTCAAAATGCATGGAAAATACTCTAAAAATTTTCATATAAAAAAATCACAGTCATTCTGACTTTGAGTTTAGTTTTTATGTTAAAAAAGTTAAGTATCTGGGCGCCTGGGTGGCTCAGTTGGTTAAGCGACTGCCTTCGGCTCAGGTCATGATCCTGGAGTCCCGGGATCGAGTCCCGCATGGGGCTCCCTGCTCGGCGGGGAGTCTGCTTCGTCCTCTGACCCTATCCCCTCTCATGTGCTCTCTGTCTCTCTCATTCTCTCCGTCTCAAATAAATAAATAAAATCTTTAAAAAAAAAAAAAAAGTTAAGTATCTTCTTATGCTTTTCAATCATTTTTCATTATCTCTATATACATTTATAATAAATGTATATAAATTGTCACATGCTAACTTGTGCTTTGGAATTCAAGATTTCAGATGTTAGAAACGTATTATGGCACATATAGCATATACATTTAACACTCCCCAGTGGGGTTCTAAGGCAGTATCCCAAAATAAAACACATTAATATTCCTGCAACATATAAACGTTCACTTTAATGCAATAAATAAATACTACACAAAAAAGCTTAATGACAATACAGGTCTGGTTCTGCTGCTGAATGAATTCAAATCAGGTCAGGTTTTGCCTGCTGAATGTGTTATCAAAAAACATTTGTTTTGGGCGCCTGGGTGGCTCAGATGGTTAAGCGTCTGCCTTAGGCTCAGGTCATGATCTCAGGGTCCTGGGATCAAGTCCCACATCAGGTTCCCTGCTCAGTGCAGAGCCTGCTTCTCCCTCTCCCTCTGCCACTCCCTCTGCTTGTGCTCTTCTGTCTATCTCTCTGTCAAATAAATAAATAAAAAAAAATCTTAAAAAAAACATTTGTTTTTCAGAGGTTTTGCTTTTTTCAACTGAATTGAGCCTTATAATTTCAATTAACACTCAATGAGTTCCTAAAGTCTGCAAAATACTGTTTTAGAACTATTGAAAATGGGGGAGTGGCAAATGAGACTTGGGAGTGGTGGAGATGAAGATATT
This sequence comes from Neomonachus schauinslandi, assembly GCF_002201575.2. Lineage (NCBI taxonomy): Eukaryota > Metazoa > Chordata > Mammalia > Carnivora > Phocidae > Neomonachus > Neomonachus schauinslandi. The sequence goes on along the minus strand of NC_058414.1, from coordinate 35,995,217 downwards.
CTAAAGCTTGAAACCTACAACACAATAATCTATACTCAAAAGCATGATCACTTGCATTAAACTGGCCAAATGCTTAAATGAGAATAGCTTTACTAAACCTCATATTCAGCAGACTTTCCTAGATCTGGAATGACATCAAGTTGCCAGAGTGTATGGAAACTAGCTATATAAAATGCCAGGTCAATATTTCAAAGCACACTGAACTACCAAAAATTCCATTGTGGATTCTACAATTTCAACTAAGTATGATTGGTGTCTATTAGTAGGAGACTAAATCAGGAGATTAAATCAGAAACAACTCATAATCCGACCTTAAATGTATATTTAATGAGTATGAGATTTCCCTTTCCAGTATACATAATATTCCCAGAAAAAAGTTAGCCCATACCTGTAATTAATGGTAAATTAAAAAGTAGTTTAATATATAATAAAGGCCATATATGAAAACCCCACAGCTAAGATACTCAATGTTAAAAAAACTGAGAGCTTCTCCTCCAAGATCAGGAACAAGACAAAGATGCTACTCTTATTATAACTTTTATTCAACACAGTACTGGATGTCCTAGCCACACCAATCGACAAGAAAAAGAAAGAAGCACCACCCATATTTGTAAAGAAGAACTTAAACTGTCACTGGCAGATGACAGGATATTATACACAGAAAACCTTAAAGACTTGACCAAAAAACTACTAGAAGTAATAAACGAATTCAGTAAATTTGCAAGACACAAAATTAATACCTAGAAATTGGTAGTGTTTCTATAAACTAATAACAAAGTAGCAGAAAGAGAAATTAAGAAAATAATTCCACTTACTCTTCTCCCAAAAAGAATAAAATACCTAGGAATAAACTTAACCAAAAAGGTGAAAGACCTTTACTCTGAAAACTATGAAACAATGATAAAAGAAACTAAAGACAACACAAACAAATGGTAAGATATTCCATGTTCGTGGACTGGAAGAACTAATATTGTTAAAATATCCATACTACCCAAAGCAACCTACAGATTTAATGCAATCCCTATCAAAATACCAACAGCATTTTTCACAGAATTATAATAAATAATCCTAAAATTTGTATGGAACCACGAAAAAGACCCTGAATAGCCAAAGCAATCTTGAGAAAAAACAACAAAGCTGGAGGTATCACAATTCCAGATTTCAAGTTATACTATAAAGCTGTAGTAATCAAAACAGTATGGTACTGGCACAAAGACAGACACATAGATCAAGGGAACAGAATAGAGAGCCCAGAAATAAACCTACACTTGTATGGTCAATTAATCTATGATAAAGGAGGCAAGAATATACAATGGGGAAAAGACAGTCTCTTCAATATATGATGCTGGGAAAACGGGACAGCTACACGCAGAAGAATGAAAATGGACCACTTTCTTAAACCATACACAAAAACAAACTAAAATAGGGGCACCTGGGTGGCTCAGTTGGTTAAGCATCCAACTCTTGATTTCAGCTCAGGTCATTATCTCCAGGTCCTGAGATCGGGCCCGGCATCAGGCTCTGTGCTCAGCACAGAGTATGCTTGTCCCTCTCCCTCCACCCGCTTGCACTCTTGCTCTCTCTCAAATAAATAAAATCTTAAAAAAAAAAAAACCCTCAAAATGGATTAAATACCTAAGTGTGAGACCTGAAACTATTGAATTCCTAAAAGAAAACACAGGCAGTAATCTCTTGGATATTAGCCTTAGCAACATCTTTATATGTTGCTATATGTCTCCTCAGGCAAGGGAAACAAAAGGAAAAATAAGGTATTGGGACTAAATCAAAATAAAGAACTTTATATGGTAAAAGAAGCCATCAACAAAATGGAAAGGCAACCTAATGAATGGGAGAAGATATTTGCAAAGGCATGTTATTCTCTTCTGAAAATAAAAGAGGATACATTTTCAGATTTGCTTCACAACGTTTTTGTTTTCCAAAAAAAATCATTTTAATTCTCAGATATTGTAAGCCTATGTAAAATTTTAAGGGGTTAATACCCAAAATATATAAAGAAATTCTATAACTCAACAGCAAAAAACCCAAATAATCCAATTAAAAATGAGCAGAGGACCTAGGTAGACAATTTTCCAAAGAAGATACATAGATGGCGAACAGACACATGAAAAGATGCTTAATGTCACTAATCATCAGGGAAATGCAAATCAAAACCATGAGATATCACCTTATAACTATTAGAATGGCTAAAATCAAAAAGACAAGAAATAACAAGTGTTGCTGAGGATGTGAAAAAAAAAGGAACCCTTGTGCACTGCTGGTGGGAATGTAAATCGGTGCAGCCACTCTGGAAAACAGGATTGAGGTTCCTCAAAAAATTAAAAATAGAGTTACCATATGATCCAAAAGAGCAGTCCAAAAAGAACAAAAAAGGGTTATCTTCAAAGAAATTACACTTTTATCTAGGAAATAATAAATTTTAACAAATTAACAAATTTAATTATCTGATAACAACAACTATGCTACTAAACTGCAAAATAAAAGTTAAAGAAGATACATTCAGCCAATAAACACATAAGATGCCCTCAAGGCACAAAAATCATTGACTGAGAAAATTTTTTTTCATTCTATACTAGATTTCAGCCCACTATATCACCTATTTAGTTATCCTTTTCCTAAAATTAATAGAAAAGGAAAGAAAACACAAATGAATGAAATAAAAATAAACAGAATATCTCAATAAGAAAGCAGTTTCTTTAGGAAAGCATACATTTGCTAGGACACTAAAAGAAAAAATGTAATAAAGGAATATATGTCTATTTCCAATGGAGATTTTCAAATTAAAAATTTATAGTCAGATACAACTGTGAACTAAATTATAGAAGTTAAAGGACAGATTTAGTCCAAAGAAAAACTAACATAGAATTCACTATATAGGAATGCAAATGAGTACAGAAAATTCAAACACTGAATTTCTAAACAATTTAGACATGAAAGTTTCTATTGCTTTTGTAAAAAAAATAATTTAAAAAACCCAAACCTGCCATATTCGTGTAAGTCCGTGTTCTAATTTCTTTTTTATGTAGCCACGATCAAAATCAGTTTCTTCAGCACCCATATTACTCCCTTCTGAAAATACAAGAGGATACATATTTTCAGATTTGCTTCACAACATTTTTGTTTTCCCAAAGAAAAAAAATCATTTTAAAATACTCTCATATATTGTAAGCCCATGTAAAATATAGAAAATATGTTCAATATTTATACAATCAAAACAATGTCAAAAATAAGTGTTAGGATTAAACGCATTTGATACATAAACTTAAGACTGTGAAATGTTAAGTATTTTACACCTAAGACCACTCAGTACATATGCGATTGGAGCTGGGATTCCAAGTTGGATAATGTGATCCCAGAGACCGGGTTCTCAATGACTTATATACTGCCTACTGCCGGGGCATTACCGGACCCATTAACCTAATTATCAGTTAATGTGCATGTTAACAAGGGTACAGATTGCAGAACTGCTCATGCAGTAAGGTAATGATGCACATGTTTTATATCTTTCATGATCCAGAATAGTCTAACAAAGAATCTAACAATGTCCAGTTCAACAGGTGAGAGCAATGACCTGCTTGAAAACAAATTTCCCCCTAAAAGCAACTGAAAATACACATATATACATTTATATTAAAAAGATTATGCCTTTTTTTGAATAAACTGTGGAACAACTGAGAATACTGTTTCACCTTAGGCTAGCAGCGTGAGCACTGGTAACCAGCAAAAGGCCCTTGCATAGGCCAGGCCCCATATTCATGCCTAGTGTACCTCTGACCACTCCTACAGCTTAAGCTTTATTATCTGTATGGTCTGGCTATTAGGGACCCAGCAGCTCAGGGCAGTGCACCTGGATGACAGCTTTAGAGTTTTCTTTTAGAATGGTAAAGCGTTAGGATGCAAGCAGTATCACTACAGAGCTACAGCAGACAACCTCTTGAGCCCCTATCAGCTTTATGACGTTCTGGGAAGAAAAAGGTTCAAATTACTGACTCCTACAATTGTATTCCTTAATGTGAATATGAAAGGATTAACTGCAGGTGAACAAATGACTTTTTCAAGTTCAATATATTGTCAGATGTTAGGCTAATCAAGGTCCTGAATATTCTTTAGATATCCAGAATCAGGTCAAGGAATTTTAGCAAAGAGTACTAATAAGTATATAAGGCTCAGTGTTTTAAGTTTGACTTTACAACCCAATGAAAATACATACATAGACACAACAATACATGCAAACTATGAGCCTGAAGCAAAAAAGCAAACTTCACTATGATGAGTATGTATCATCCCCTAAACTCTTATATTTCAAGTGTGTATTAATATTGTTCCAAACTTTCTCTCTGGTTTCTCCCTAAATAATGTACTAGAAAAGGGAAAAGAGGTGCTGAAATGTCTTAATAGTTTCTGCATCTAAAAAAAATGAAAGTTGCCAAAACAGGATAAACTTGTGAAGGTCTGGTGTCCCAGTAATCCCAGCAATTCCCTAAGTAAACTGAGATAAAAAAAAAAAAAAAAAAAGGCCTGTGGACATTTCGTCATCATTATCATCATTATTATCTCTTGACCCATCTCCTTTGACATTAACAACAACCAGCGTAAGCACGTTACATTATCCTTAAACTTTATAGCAAATCTACAGGTACATGCGTTACTACCCTATGGAGCTGTTTGTTTGCTTTGATTTTTTAACCTCCCACTTTAAGAAGGAAGCGGAGGCCTGGAGAAGATAAACTTCTTCACATTCTCATCTTGGGAAAATGGCAGTCAAAAATCTAAAGCGGGTATCTCTGACTGCAACACCCGTGCTCACACGGGTAGTACAGGGATGAGAGTACAGGAGTTGGGAAAGAACAGTCTGGCCTAGAAACCTGGCCCCCTCTTCTCTGCTTTCTCCTCCTCCCTTCCTTTACCATCCCCCCAGCAATATTCCTAAAAGGATGAAAATCCTTCTATAGAATCTTCCTCTGTTATTTTTTGCTATCTATATTTACTATCTATATTTATAAACTTCTTATGAGTCAAGAAAAATATTAAACTTACGCCTTCTATGCTATAAGAATCCTACAATACGATTTGTGTTCTTCCACGCACCCAAACACAGAAACCAAACACCTCAGAAATTAGAAGTTACTAAAATAATTTGGTTGACTAGCTACATTAAATTGTATGCAATACAAATAACCTGTGCAGTATAATTTATTTTGCCCATATTAAACAGAATGCTGATAAAAACATTTATTACTTTTAAAAGTATTTTGAATACTTAATCATATTGTTCAAGGATGATCACTTAAGATATAATTATACAAATGAAGTAAGTTAAATATAATGTCTAGTTAAGAATTCCTCAAAGATTTGTTCTTTATGTAGCTGACTATACCACAGTCATTTAAAGTTGTGTTTTCCATTCAAATATTAATATTTTAAAACCTTTTTATAAAATTTTAAGTCCTGCTGTGTTTTCATAGGAAGAAAAGTATAATTATGATTTTTTTTTCAATATTTTATTTATTTATTTGAGAGAGGGAGAACGTAAGTGGCAGGAGGGGGTGCAGAACCCAACATGGGGCTCGATCCCAGGACCCTGAGATCACGATCTGAGCCAAAGGCAGACACTTAACCTACTGAGCCACCCAGGCACCCCAGAAAAATATAATTATTAATTCTTAGAATCTAGCTTTATTAGTACAACTTGCAAATTAGCAAATAGATTTAATATTAAACATTAGCATTAATTTTACAGTAAATTGGACAGACCAATGTCTTACCTAGTTTGCAATTAATTTTTTAAAAGCCCTTTGTTAATAATTTAGTCCTAAAGCCATCACCACATATTCCTGAAAGCTGGTGATATCTATCACTTAAGAAATCCTTTGGTCCAGTTAATCCCCAAAGTTAATGGAGCTTTTATAGACACTGAATGACTTTCTTCAGTGAATATTTAACCTATGGGTCACTAAAGTTCCTGAAATGGCTATCCCTTTTCTTTCCCCTTATTCCAGAAATATGGCATATTTATAGTTGTTTTTAAAATAAAATAATTTCCTACCGGAAGCACAAGTAGTATCCTCATTGTCATGTTTTTCATGCCATTCCATAGTCCTGTAATAGCTGAGCATAACTTCCCACAGTGCTTTGCACAGGTCAGCAAGGCATGGAATATAGCTGTCTGGTGTAACATGCTGAAGAAAATGAGCAAAGTCAACTTTAAAAATTATCACAACTTGGAAAAAGGAAATCAATCCATTATGTCATTTGTGTAACTTAAGTACCTTTGACAATCTCTAAATTCTAGAAATCACATGAATATTATAGATATTCCATATCTATTAATAACATTTTAAAATAATGTTTTATATAACTATGAAACAATATGTAGTCTCAAATCTCCCTAATGAAAATGAGTATCTTTTCCCCCCTCTATCCTTTGTATAAACTACCAGCTTGTCATTCTGCCCTCTAACTGTGGGTAGAGTGATGCCTCCATTCTATTTTGCAGGCTGTCATAATGGAGCATTTGCTTCATCCTTTAAGATTTCGTAGCATTTCTTCCTTTTGTAATCAATCTACCACAATCAATCATGCCAATAAAACACTAAAAGGCTAGTAAGACTGGTATATACTAAGCCCTCCAAAGTGAAGAGCTAGTAGAAATAAGCTACATAGCAAATATGGCTATGGTGTGACTGATGTTTAAGATAACACAGGTTGGTAGTGGTCCTCTCTCTTTCAAAACATTTTTTCCTTCCTCTAAGCTCCATGTTTATTAAAACATTCATCAAGCAATTAATAAAAACATGAACTAGTATGGCTCAGTTCACTTTTGTGCAAGCAAGTCAAATCTCTGAAACTCAACTAGGAAGTAGTAAAATAAAGCAGTTGTTAAGCTCTGGAGTCAGACTACCTGAGTTGGGTTTATGCCAAGAATAGCAGGATGGTTTAATCTAAAAAAATCTATTAATATAATTCACCATATTAACAGTCTAACAAGAAAAACCAAATGATTATCCTAACAGATGCTGGAATAAACCTTTTGACAAAATTCAACAGCCGTTCCCAAGAGTAACTCATAAAAAAATTAAAATGGATGGATATTTCTTTAAGATAAGGAAACTAAGGCAACACCCACTGTGGTCAGGAAGAAGACAAGGATGCCTACTATCCCCACCACTATTTAACAATGTTCTGGAAGTATTAGCCAATGTTATTAGACTAGAGAAAAGAGTAAGAAGCAAATAAACAGGAAAAGAAGAAATCAAATAATTTCTATCTGCAAATGATAATAATATATCTAGAATATAATTCTTAGAGAATCAATAATAAAACTAACTCAAACAGAATAATTTAGCAAGGTAGCAGGTCACAAAATTAATGCAAAAAACAAAAGCATTCATATATACAAATAATAATTCATTCCTCATACCATACACAAAAATAAGCTCCAAATGCATAAGAGATCTAAATAAAAAATAAAACTATACTAGCACTAGAAGAAAACTTGAGTTAATTCTTCTCTCAGCTTGATATAGGGAAAGTCTAACTACGACTCAAAATTCAGAGGTAATAAAATGTAAAATTTGATACATTTTAGTACATAAAAAAATTTTTTTTTTTAAGATTTTATTTATTTGACAGAGAGAGACACAGAGAGAGAGGGAACACAAGCAGGGGGAGTGGGAGAGGGAGAAGCAGGCTTCCCGCGGAGCAGGGAGCCCGATGCGGGGCTCAATCCCAGGACCCTGGGATCATGATCTGAGCCGAAGGCAGATGCTTAACGACTGAGCCACCCAGGCGCCCCAGTACATAAAAATTTTAAAAAAGAATTTACATGGCAAAACGAAACACCATAAGCAAAGTCAAGACAAATGACAAACTTGAAAAAATATTTACAACATGTATCACAACAAAGTGTTAATATCCTGCATCTATAAAGAACTCTTAAAAGTTTTGGGGAAAAAGACCAAACATCCTATATAAGAATGGGAAGAAGTCACAAGCAAACTGCACAAATAGAGATACAAAAATGGCCATTAAACCTATGAAAACATGTCCAACTTCATTCATTAATAGGACAAATGAACATTAAAACTACAATAAGACACAAAGTCTCACTCGTCAGATTGGTGAGAATTTTAAAGCTGACTATTAACAAAGATTCTCTCCTTGACCAAACTCTAGCCAAGATCCTCTAAGCTCTCTTTTCAACTAGGCCTCATTCTTGGCCTATAAAAACCTGAACAAAACACTAACATAGTTTCTAAGAGCCCAAGGCTGCATCCCTAGGATGACGCTAGTCCCCGTTAAAGTGCCTCTCTGAGAAAACTCAAGCCTGCCAAAAGAATTTACTGTCTGTTCCAGGTGACACCTGAAGATAGGGCCCCCATCTCCCAGCCTCTGAGGGAGAAAGTGGGAGTCTAACTTCAATAAGCCCAGTTAGCAAACCCAGATGGGCTTCACAGGGACTAACTCCCACTTCCTGTTTTCTGCAATTTTTCATTCCCTGACTCTGAGCCCTGCCTCATCTCCCTCCCTTTAAAACACCCAGTCATCTCTGTACAAATGCAAGTTGAGCCTGGTTCACACTGGATTCTTTTCCCTATTTCAACAGGATATTACTAGTTAAAATCTGTCCATACAACTTTAATTTAGTATTTGGCTTTATCTTTGACACTCTATTCTGTTGTTGAGGCTGTGAAAAAGTACCCACTGTCATACACTGCTGGTGGGAATGAAAAATGACATAACCCTACGGCAGGGAATTTGGCACTGTTTAACAAAACTACACGTGTATGTTCCCTTTGACCCAGCAATCCTACTTCTAGGAATTTATCCTGAAGATACCACTCAAACAATGTGAAAATATATATGCACAAGGTTATTCATTGTGAAGGATTATTTGTAACTGCAAAATACTGGAATCTATCTAAATGTCCAAACAGGAGATTGGTTGAATAGACTACTGTTCATACACACAAAAGAGTACTACACAACTATGAAAAATAATAAGCTGATACATGCATATTTAAATTTTTTTAATTAAAAAAAAATTTCTCCTGGTAACCATCTGTTTGTTCTCTATAATTAAGAGTCTGTTTTTTGGTTTGTCTCTTTTTTTCCTTTGTTCATTTGTTTTGTTTCTAAAAGTCCACATAAATTTTTTCTCTGACAGACATATTTCACTTAGCATTATATTCTCTAGCTCCATCCAGGAGGGGAGGTGGGTGAGGGGATGGGTAAAATAGGTGAAGAGGATTAAGACTACATTTATCTTGGGGGTGCCTGGGTGGCTCAAGCAGTTAAGCATCTGACTCTTGGTTTTGGCTCAGGTCATGGGATTGAGCCCGCATGAGGCTCCATACTGGGCGGGGAGCCTGTTTAAGATTCTCTCTCCAGCTCCCTCACGCTCTTCCTCTCAAAAAAAAAAAAAAGAGTACACTTATCTTGATGAGCACTAAGTAATGTATTAAATTGTTGAATCACTATGTTGTACACCTAAAACTAATATCATACTGTATGTTAATGATACTGGAATTAAAATTTTTTTACTTTAATTTAATTTTATTATGTTATGTTAGTCACCCTACAGTACATCATTAGTTTTTGATGTAGTGTTCCATGATTCATTGTTTGCATATAACACCCAGTACTCCATGCAATACGTGCCCTCCCTAATACCTGGAATTAAAATTTTTTTAAAATTTTTAAAAAAATTTCCCCTTCATGACATACATATATGATAAAGGGAAAAATTTTAAATTATATGTATAACATATAAGTTACATATACAATATAAAAAATACATATCTAAAATTATACATGTCATAAGAAATAGAAAAAATTTAATGCATATATCTGATATCATCACAAAAATAAAGAGAGAAGATAAACAAGAAAATATTGAAGTTAGTTATCTTTACAAGGTGGGGTTGGGGATGAAATGGAAGAAATGTAAGAGGAAGTGACACTTCTCTAAACATACCACATTGGCTATAGGTACATATTCAGAGAAGAATTAGAATGACCATCCAGATTTACACACGGCTGGCAGAGATGAATAAAAAATATTTTTCCACACTTATAATTTGGAGTAACTTTTTATGTTTACATGTCATGTTTACTTTTGTAATTACCACCTTTACAATGAACCAGTCTTGATTTTTTCCCCTCTTGGTTTATCTTTATCCCATCACTACGTATCCCTTATAGCACACTCATGTAATAAAAACTTGATACTGATGCACAAGGTCAGGAAAAAGCTAAAAGCAGAAGGCAAAGAAAAGAAAAAAAATCATAAAAATGTTCTGGGCTGCAACTCCCAGCAATCATTCACCTGAATAAAGGTACTCTTTTACAAGTCAATTTTTTTTCACCTTCATAAACTCAACTTTACATAAATTTATATTTATATTATGCAAATAAATTTAATCTAATTATATCCCAACATTCTTTCGGGTAGATAAAAGGAAGACAGTGTTAGTCTTATTTCTTCCCAAAGAAAAATTATGACTATACAAATAACTGTGTTATAGTTCACCAATTAATTTTTATTACACTTGTCACAGTTTAACAAACCAGAAAATTAAATCTTAGAACTACTACTACCTTCTATTTTCTACCCAGACGCTGTCTAGTTACATTATTTGCCTATTTATTCGAGGAAAAGGAGGTTCTTTACTATGTTACCTCTTGATGATTTGCTGAAATGTAAGGGGTTTGGATGAGATACACAAAGACATATATGTAAATTCTTTTCCAAAAAAAAGTTGACATTATTGAAGTTATAGCAAGCTTTTTCTCACCAAACTGATCCAAGTGTAAATAATTCACAAATCTAGCTAAACCACTGCACATGCCTGAAAGTCTTCCAAAAGAATATAAATTGCATTATCTTCACAAATATGTTCATATGTACAAACATAAGACTATGACGTACTGAGCACCAGATAACAAGATGACTCTTGCCTAAATTTATATTCTAAAACAGAAACAAATGTAGAGATTCTTTGTACTAGATACATATGCAATAAATAGTTTAAGGAAAGAGGGCAAGGTGGGAGAGAGAAAAAATACTGTTTTTAATACATTTAAGCCCAGATATGTTAATTTCTGCACGTGAAGACCATGCTGGCAATAAGTTAAAAGAGTCCTTTCATTTTAAAACTGGACTCCAAAAACCACTTTTCTCTGTACCATGCAACCAACTGGTGTCAACTCTCATAGCAACAAATGCTTCTTATGCTTTTAACACCTTATTACTAAAATCATTCACAACTAGTGTTCTCTCATCAATTTATAAGAATCACCTCTAAATTACAAGTAGAGAATCTTATCACACGGACATGGGTGAATCATAACTATAACAAAAGAAATTCAAAGAAACCAGCAAATAAGCAAATAATTGCATAAGTAATCAAAAAATAAAAGCTAGGCCAAGAAGAGAATTTGAGTTTCTGAATTAACAGACCATGAAACTTCCCCTCAGACATCGATTCTTCTTCACACCAGCAGGACATAACAGAAAGACGCCTACAGAAGGAATTGGAAGCCCTGGGTCCAGCCAGCACGAGTTCCGCAACTTAGCGGTCACAAGCCTTACACAATAAACCACTGGGGACTGAAGTTTCTGCCTTTCATAAAACACTGTTAGAGATTCCTGAATCTGCCTACCTCATCACTAGTTTTATCTGCCCACCAATTACTAAATACCTAACACTTCATCTCAGTTCAAGTCCCAATTAAGGGACGGTTCATTTAGGATAAGACCAGAAATACCAAGGCAGGGGAATGCCATACTCTAATCCCAGTTCCACGTTCATATCACCTATCAATAATAGCAATGAAAGTCTTGAACTGATCCATTTAGAAAATATTCACAGTGAGACACCCCAAAAGAACTAAAATAACATGTCTTTAAATTCTGTTTTAAAAACTAAGAATAGGGGTGCCTGGGTGGCTCAGTCATTAAGCATCTGCCTTCAACTCAGGTCATGATCCCAGTGTCCTGGGATCAAGCCCCGCATAGGGCTCCTTGCTCAGCGGGAAGCCTGCTTCTCCCTCTCCCACTCCGCCTGCTTGTGTTCCCTCTTTTGCTATCTCTCTCTGTCAAATAAATAAATAAAATATTAAATAAATAAATAAATAAATAAATAAATAAAATCTTAAAATAAATAAATAAAAATTAAGAATATATGGGAAACAGAAATTTAATTATCAAATATTTTTCTGTGTTCTAGAGCTATTCTCCATTGCCATTCTTTGGCTAAAAGCTAGTAGTTTCAATTCATTCAGCAAAAGTTGTGAGGTAAGTGGAAAAGAAAAAGAACAGTATTTTAGAAATATCTCAAAAAACATATAGAAAAGAAAGTATATTTTAAGTAATATAATTTTTTAAAAATCCATAACCCATATACAGATAACATACATGTCTAGTAACTCTGAGGATTATACAAGGCAACAAATATCCTTGGGGGAAGGATTTGGAGAATATTCACAAATCTGGATGTTATAATGTAACATTATAAGTAGAAAGTCCAACACAGCATTTCCACTATGCTTCACTATTCAAACATCAAAATAGGCTTCTTAATCAAATCTTGATTAACACTTTCAAAAAATCCACAGAAAGGATATGCTATTCCATCACTGTTGGCTAAAGTAACACTCTGCACCTTCCATTTCTGCTATTTAACTACTTCAACCAACCTACCTGGTCAAAGTAAAAAGGATGATATTAGCTTAGTAAAACCAGCAACATCTCAGCCTTAATTATAAACAATAAGTAAGAATCTAGAGGTCATTTTCAAAGAACATGAAACAAATAGGAGCATGCTCTTCCAATTTGAAGCACACAATGAAAAAAAAATGCCATCTTTTTTTTTTTTTTAAAGATTTTATTTATTTATTTGAGACAGAGAGAATGAGAGAGAGAGAGCACATGAGAGGGGGGAGGGTCAGAGGGAGAAGCAGGCTCCCTGCCGAGCAGGGAGCCCGATGCGGGACTCGATCCAGGGACTCCAGGATCATGACCTGAGCCGAAGGCAGTCGCTTAACCAACTGAGCCACCCAGGCGCCCAAAAAATGCCATCTTTTAAAACTTGCTTAAGTGCAGAGCTAAGTGGTACATATGAAAAAAGGAGAATGCCAGATTTAGCTTTTTAATTCTTATTAATTTGCTTTTATACACATCAGAAATCTCTATTACCAAATACCTACAAAAATTTCAGGAAGATGATTTTTAAATTACGTCAAAATAAAAATTCTTAGGATTATCTTAAATTCTTAAGGTATTTTTTGTTCTTGTTTCATTTTGATTTAGCACTCTAATCACATCCTGACAAACATAAAAGGAACAGATGTCTTGGCATCCTCACAGGGACCCAAAACTCCCAGCGCTGCCATCCCCCCATCCCCAACTTCATACACACACTGATAGATGGATTTCAAAAAACAACAGAGTTAGCAGTATCTCTAGATGAATCCTATTAGCACTGTGAGCTACATCACCAGAAGCTGGTACTACTGCCCGTCTGGGAGGCTTCAGGAAGTATGCTGCAGATCCAAACGGCACTAGACCCAGGAGCTAAAAACATCTCTGGGGAGGCTGAACTCTGGACCTAAATAAATGTCTGGGCCAAGCAATTATAAGATCTCTCCCCCCACTAATTATTTCTGTAAGGGCCAAGCTGTACAAAATACGAACATCTTCAGTACTTTCTAACCACTGGAAGCCAGAGATGTGCACAGTATAGTGGAGTGGACAGCACACATTTGGGCTTGGGGCCCAATTTTGTGACCTACTTGGTCATGAGGCTATAATATCACTTCATTTATCTAAACACCCCTAGGGATAAAGCAAATAACCTACGTTCTCTCTGAAGCTTTAAACACTATGACTTTCCAAAGACAACAATGTACATAAGCTGCAGCAAAACTTTCCTTGTACCAAAATAGATTCATTCATGATTTAAAAACACAAACATAGGGACACCTGAGTGGCTCAGTCGTTAAGCGTCTGCCTTCAGCTCAGGTCATGATCCCAGGGTCCTGGGATCGAGCCCCACATCGAGCCCTGCATCGGGCTCCCTGCTCCGCGGGGAACCTGCTTCTCCCTCTCCCACTCCCCCTGCTTGTGTTCCCTCTCTCACTGTGTCTCTCTCTGTCAAATAAATAAATATTTTTTAAAAAATTAAAAAAATTTAAAAAAACACAAACATATCATGGTAAGAAAATAGTCACTCTCATCTCCCATTTTATCATTAATACTAAAATTATATATACCCACAAAATCATATTTATCTGTATGATATAAATGATCCTAACTTGGAACTAAGTGACTAGCACCTTGAGAAATTGCTTGTAAAGTACTAAACTGTGAAACAGAAGTGTCTCCTCTAAACCATTGGAACTAAGTAACTAGCACCTTGGAACTAAGTAACTAGCACCCTGTGAAATTCCTTGTGAAGTGCTAAATTGTGAAACAGAATGGTCTCCTTTAAACCATTCTCGGGTTTTTTTGAATTGCTGTTAAATGGCATGAATCAAATAGACAGGTTAATACTATAAAATAAGCAACACAGGTGTAATCAGAATACATAATTATCTTTCAAAGTTACAATCAATAAAATGCTGGGAACCCCTAAACTGAGATTATCACCAAAAAAAGGGGTAGTATTTAAATGTAAAAGCACCATCAAATTAAAAATAGGGTTTCTTGAAGGTCTCAAGAACAGCCTTCTACCAGTAAATTATTTTTTGTTTCTGCTGGCAGTAAATGCCATGCTCTAAAAACAGGTTGGGTCTTTAACATTTACTCCCAACCCTCCCCCACCACACACACACATACCGCCCAGCACACACACACACACACACACCCCACCCAGCAGTCTACACTACACTGACAGGTTCTTAGACTTGGGCAGCCCAGGGCCCTTGCCACACCTGAGCCAGTTTCAAGTGACCAGGAAACCCCTCCATTTCTAGCCAAAGAGGGAAGACTGGCTACTCAAATAACTACAGCCCAAAGCATGCACTCCAGAGGCACTCAGTCCCAGAGAACACTGAACAACCAAATCGTCATACTGAAAATCCAGTTAAACCAAGCCAGAAGACCTAAGGTTGGTTCCTTTCACCTGCCCTAGGCTCTCCTCCTCTCGTGCCATTGCTCAGGATATTTCCTTATACTTCCCCACGACCCAGCTACATACAGTGTGCTGTTGAAATCCAAGACCCTCAAAACTTGCAGCCTCCTCTTAACAATAAGATACAGTTTTGCCTTCCTTGGACCCCAATAACACTACTTTGTTTGAACTTTTCTTATCCTACCTCTGGTCATAATTAACGTGACACCTTACTGGATTATAAATTCTATAAACCCTTATCTATCCTTGTTGAGCTGAACTGATTACTCGATTAACAAACGCTGAGTGATGATAAGGGAACTGGCTTATGCTTAGCAAGTCAGAATATTAAGAAAATGGAGTCTTGTGTCCTTTGCCAGCATCCATGAAAGGGTAAGGTACTAGCTTGTCAGTTTGTAAGAGGATAAAATTTCAGACCCTTAACGGTTCTTGACAATCCAGAGAGTAAATAGCAGGGAAAATTTTTCCTTACCTAACTTTTGATCATTAAGTTTTGAATTTTAAAAAATTACCAAAACCTAGTTTTTATTTTATTTTAAATATATAGACATCAATATATATTCATATATAAGAAAATATACGAGTGGTGATGGTAAAAATATGTGATAATAAATCTGACAGCTTTATTCTTTGGAGTATTCTAAAACTGACCTGAGGAAGCAACTCAAGTAAATGTATAGTATTACTCTTCTAACTGAAAAGACTTTTCTCTTTGAGCAAATGTTCAAATTTGTAGCTTCCAATAAGAGAGAAAAGGTCTACTCGCCTAACAAATCAACCAAATTAACTCCAACAATCAATTAAATGTCCCAGTTTAATTTCCTTCACATCCTAAATATGCCTGAGTGATAAACAAAATAAATTATTCTTGATATGCTACCTTCTGGTATCTGACAATTAAGCTAATAAATACAAAATAATCAGCATTCATGTGTACAGGGAAAGGAATAAAAGCAGACATCACTGATGAGGAGTATAAATTGAAACACACTTTCTAGAGGGCAATTTTGGAAAAATGAACCAAAATCCTTATAAATGCAAAGCCTTTGACAATGCAATTTCATTTCTCATCACTTATTGTAAATAAAGATGTATACAAAGATTTAGCTTTAAGAATATTTACTACAGTGTTGTTCATAATAACAAAAACTAGAAATAAAATAAATACCTAAGAATAGGAAACTGGTTAATTAATCCACAGGATCTTACACTGAAATACTGTCAAGCTATTAAAAGTTATGTGGGTAGCGTATTTACTGAAATGAAAAATTATTTATAACATAGAAAGTGGGAAAAATGCTGTAAAACTGTGTGTACAGCATAATCCTACTTTTAAAAGCTATTTGCTTACAAACACATTAAAAGAATCAGCTTTGCATGCATAAATATTAATTTTTATTTTCTTCTTTTTGCTTATGTATATTTTTCTACTATGTTTTACTTGTATGATTTCAAATATGTATATTTTTAAGAGTAAACATCATGTTAATTAATGATTGCTTAGTTTGCACAACTACTTACATAATCCATATTCTAACACTGTAGACTCTAAATAATGTAAGAACATATAAATACCAGACTAGTTTAAGTCAGAAAACAGTCAGCAAAAGAATAAAGAAGCAGTTAATTCTATAGAGAAGCAAAAACATGATTGTTTGATGAGAGACAATATATTCTTCATAACAGAAAATGCCCTGAGAATTTGGGAATAGAAACATGTTTTTGACTAAAAAGAGGAATTTGTCTTTAGGTTTCTATATGAACATCAAAATAAACTATACCTTCAACAGAGATCTTACTAAAGATATTTACTAACCCTCAAAAAAACTGACACTGAATTCAGTATCAAGAGAGAGTACTTACAAGAAAAATTTTATAAAGCTTAGAAGAATGGAATGTTAGACCAGCAGTCCCTTTGTCTTTCTACGATGTATGCACATAAAGCATCTGTAAAAGTACATGGCACAGGGGCACCTGGGTGGCTCAGTCGGTTGAGCATCTGACTCTTTATTTCAGCTCAGGGCATGATCTAAGGGTCATGAGATCAAGCCCCAAGTCAGGCTCCGTGGTCAGCACGGAGTCTGCTTGAGATTCTCTCCCCTCTGCCCATCCACTCCACAGCCACACCCCCACTCACTCTCTCTCTCAAATAAATAAATAAAATATTTAAAAAAGAAGTCCATGGCACACAAAAGATGCACAATGTTGGTTTTCTTTCCCTCATACTTAACTTAAATTTGAACTGTGTCAACATCGTACCAATTAGAGACAAGGAGGGCAATTGAATTTACTCAAGAAACATTTACTAAGCACCTCCAATGTGTCAGACTCTGGGAAAACATATACTGAAATTATTTCAAAGTTTTTCCTAAAAAAACTCCATTTTTCACCAAAGTTATTACTACATTATCAAGTTCATTTCAAAAACAGAACTCAAAACTCATTAAGCTCATTTGGAAATGAAAAACTGAAAAATGGTTGGGAAAATTTCAGCCAGTGTTAGCCAGCTCTATTATCATAAAATTAATCAATAACATCCTAATTAACATCTTAATATAAGCTTCCCAGGGAAATCCAACAGCCTGCCAAAGAAGGTTGTAAAAAAAATTTTTTTTTAACTTTCAAATAGCCTACAAAAAGTTTCTCTACAAGGTCACTAAATAAATAACATCCACTTGGTGTCTATAAATTTCTCCACAGACTGGTATCAACATGTAGGGTACATCAACGTAAATGGAATCACAAACAAGGCTTAATTTTTTTAAGTAAATAAAATGACCACTAAGCCCCTTTCGTTGGCCCTTTCCGGAAATGAATGAGGTTTAATTCATTTTGAAATTTTTGCTAAATATCAGTCATTTATTTGAGCTTCAAAATAATGTACACATTTTTAAAGGAGCCTAAATTACTGATCTAACAACTGTTCGCCAATACATTCAAGAAAAACAGGAAAACCACACTGAAAGATAAACTGTAAGAAGAAAAATTGTGCTTCTAATGAAATCATTCAGAAAACATTGTTTAGTAAAGAAAAAAAAGTAAGTACATTCAATTACAAAATAATTTCAAAAAGCTCAAAGCCAACTAAGCTTTTAAACTCAGCAATGGTTGACAGGACACAAATCACAGAAATGTCATAATGGGATAGGATGCTGCTGGCCTTAAGAACTCTGAAGTTCTCGGTTTACCAGAGTAAATAGAAACAGAATGCTAATTTTATCCCAGATTTCTTTGTAAAGGGATATCAAAAAACTTAAGTTCAATTTCATTCTAGCCCATTTAGTAATAGATGGATATGAGTGGTTTAAAATAATACTATGAACAAGGGCAAGCAGATGATTAGATCTCTTCATTTCCAATCTCTTTCCATTTAAAGGAAACACAATTGTTCCCACTTACAGGAACTCCACCCCTCTCTCAACTCTGATGAGTATACTATTTCATGTATTTCATTTTTTAATGTTATATTTAAACTCTATGATTAAGGGCTTCCTTCAAAATACTGCTATTATACAGAGAAAACCAACTGCCCAAATGCCTGAACTCTTTCTTCTCATTTCTAAAATCTACCAGTCAACATCTTATATGCATTTCCCGAGGGCTCTGTTGCTTCTTTCTTACCTGACATTCCATTGCCACATACACTCTCCCATTAGCACATCCTCAATAAGTATTCTCAGTGACTTTGAATCAGAGCTAAATGATTCCCAATTGCTACATATTGAAAAAAATCAAGAACCTTACATTCTAATACAAGGCTCCTTCACAAATCATCTCCCTTGCCTGAGCTGTGCCATTCCAGATCCTTTATATGTGTTCTCACCAGGAAAACATATTTAAATCTCCTTTCATCAGTTTATTTATTAAATTTCTAAGGGCTGCTTCCATTTTTCCTCTCCTGAGCTAATCATCTTCATTTATAGAACTCAGTTACTAAAAGGTCACATCTTTTCATCAAACTAACTAACAAATAAACAAATCTGATGAGAAATAATTTCTTCCTAATCTTCCCTGGCTTAAACATGTCAACTAGAATTCAAATATTATAAAACAAATTAAAACTTAGTTAGGTTTCAAAGAGATATCCACATCCCTGTCTGCCTGTGGCAGCACTGACTTAAATACTTCTAGAGGCCTGGGGTAATTTCTGGAACTTCT
Organism: Neomonachus schauinslandi; assembly: GCF_002201575.2. Taxonomy (NCBI): domain Eukaryota; kingdom Metazoa; phylum Chordata; class Mammalia; order Carnivora; family Phocidae; genus Neomonachus; species Neomonachus schauinslandi. Next base: position 35,975,907 of record NC_058414.1, on the reverse strand, counting down.
TTAATTTCTTATTGAGAATTGTGCCCAAAAAAATGGGCCACCTTAAAATGCATCACATTCTTCACCTCATTATTCAGCTCCCCTAAGTCTGTTCTCTCAACATAAAGAGCCCACCATACCTAATTCTGTTAAATCCTTTCCTCAAAAGAAATTCCTTCATGAAGCCATCATCAACATTTGCTACTATTCTGATCGCTTCAAAACTCTTTCAATGAATGTTTTAGCACAGCTTGAATATAAACCAGAAGTGTACAACTGCATTGGATGAATAATAACCTATGTGCTGGCTGTTCTGGGTGGAGGGGGCGGTTTCTATCCCTAAGCTCTAGTATACCAATAAATCACTTGTTTCCTTAATTTAATTATATATACCTCACTACTACCACACATAGACAGATAATTTTATAAAGAATTACCAGATGTTTCTTGGAGTCATTTTAACAAGCATTAACTCAAAATAAAATCAAGAAAGATAAGCCCTTTGTTATCTGATAATTTAAATATACACACAGCTCCTTCAAAAGTCAGCTTTAAAAAAAAACAGTGAAAGAAATTCCAAAAAAAAAACAAAACCCAACAACCTATGGTAAACACTTTAAGCATAAATTTTTGTTCATAAACATTTATAAGTACAACTTTCAGCTTTGTATTGCATAAATGTACAGAGGACTTTCTCAAGAAGCAGGAGCACAAATATGTCTTTGACTTAAAAACATATAAAAATTTAATGGTAAAAGTATACTATGCACATACACAAACACACACCAGATTTAACCAAAGTAAAGAAGACTGAAGGACAAAAGCCTAATTTGTTTAAAATGTTTGTTTTAATTATTATAAGTTATTTTCTGCTGTAACAGTGAAATCACCAACTTGTAATAAATTGCTTTACCATTTAAATCATCTCTTCATGATAGCAACAATAATAGAATCAAAAAATGAAACTGATTTCTTGTATATTTAATTTAAAAATATACACTATCAACCTAAGAAAATATATGAATAAGAACAACACATTTCAAAATCATTGAACTTTAACAAATGATGGCTGTACTTAAAACCGGATATTCAAAAATGAAATTATGCAACTATATCACACTTTAAGTTAATAATCATTAAATTTGTGAAAGAGTCCTCATGATTTATAAAATGATTTTAAAGACATTTTTAAGCTATATTAACAACCATCCACTGTCATTATTAACTCAATCCTTCATCTATCATATATAATCACATCCTCCTGGAATATTTATTGTAGCTCAAGTAAGAAGATTTCTTCAGATCCCAATGAACATATAACCTGCACTTTTGACAAACTCACTAAAGAATTAAGATTCGCTTAATTTTATACTAATCCCTGGACATAATTACAGTAGAGAATAGATACCTACTTCCTAGAACTGTTATTTTCTAAGTTGATGTTACAAATAATTCAAGAATGTCTCCAGTGAGAGACACAGAACATTCTTGAACTAGAATTAAAGAGACCAAGGTCAACAATAACCTCCACATCGTCAAATCAAGGGTCAATTCTATAATATCACCTTATGCAGACTCTCAGAAGCATCTGACATAGGTTTACGGTCAATTCTCCTTGAAATACTTCCTTCTGTAGACTGTTCCACCATCTCCTAGCTTTTCCCCCACCTAGCAAGCTGCTCTCTCTCTGACCCTTCTTCCTGGTCTCTCCTCCTTACCTAATCCCTGAGTGTCACAAGGCCCAAGGGTCCCATGGCTCCTTTATCTACACTCCTTTCCCCCATCTTCCTATCAAGTATCATGGCTGTAAGTACAATTAGATTCTGACGACTCTATCACTTCAGCTCTCATCTCCGTAAGTTTTTATCCAACTGCCTCCTCAACAAGTCCCCTTGAATGTTAATAGTTATCAAACAGAATTCATGACTCCCCACTACAAATCAGTCTTCCTTGTAAACACATACGACACCACTCACTGTTCTCCCAGTTGTTCATCATTCTCTTTTCCTCACACCCTACATCAATCCATCAACAGGACCAATTCTAAAACAGAGCCCAACTCAGTTCACTTCTCACCTGTGGTTATATTACCTATAGACCTCTGTTTCTTTAAGAATGAAAAGAAATTGGTTACAGATACTGACAGAAACAGCATTCATACACACGGAAAGACTGATGGAAAGGGTATACAGGAAACCAGCTAAGATGATTGCCTAGAAGTATCTTAGATGCAATCACAGAAGAGAATTAAGAGCCTGAGAGAAAAGGGTAAGAGAAGCTATAACAGAGTAAAGAGTCCATTTAGAAGCAAATGCACTCCATCAATCTGTACCATCTCATCAACTTTTACCATTTGTGTGACTCAATCTTCCATTATGAGAAAAAGAACAATACGGGAGAAAAAAAAAAGCTTTCGGCAAACATATTTCTTTTTATTTCAGTAGCATCTTCAAATAATAGGTGCTAAGAAAAACGGAATATGAATTCAAAAACTAAAAGAGAGGCAATATGAACAAAACAAAGTCACTACATACTGTACAGAGATCCTTATATTGCAGCTTTTGGAATTTTGTATCTGTGTTTCCTGAACATAGTTCCACATAACCAAGAACAACTTGAAACACAGTATTATGAATGGCTTGAGTGAAGTGCATGTGAAGTTGATCCATTGCTGTCTGTGGAAAGAAAAAAACATACAACATAATTTCATGTTATTAAAATAAATAAATTTCCATGGACTTGAAAAACATAGGAAAAAATCTTTACCAATTATAGATACAGCACAAAGATCACTATTGTTTATAAAATTTTAATTGTACTGATTATTTGCAAAGAATCCTTCAAATAACCACAACATCCTATCCCTAAAAATAAATCTGAATCATGAACCCTGCTCTGTTGCTTTGTATTTATCCATCCTGCCTATATTTGTTATCCATACTGCTCTTTTTTAGACATGTCATGTAAAATCACACCTTTGGATCTCCTCTGCGTCATTCCCTTACATTGTTCAGGATGCTTCTCAATGGTTATCTTCTCAGAGAACCCTTTCCTGACTATCCTGTATAAATCAGTGCCTTCCATGACTCTATCCACTTATCCTGATATATATTTCTTTATAGCACTTGTTACAAACCAACACCCTGTCCATTTCTTTCTTTAATGTTTGCTTCCGTTACTAGAAGATAAGATAGATGAGGGCCCATATTGAGGTGTCTGGAGCAATGCACACAATAGGGGCTACTAAATATTTAATGAGTAAAAGAATTAGTCTGATGAGGGTAGTTAGAAGTTATAATCATATTTTCAAAGGTCTTTAAACAGGTCCAAAATTACCAAGTGTCTATCTTCTTGTAATTTCTCCTCAGTAGCTTAAGATGTGCAAAATAATTAAGTAAAAAACCAAATTTCTTTATTCAGACTTAAAATGCAAACAGTTTCAATGGTTTGGTAAATTCTTAGATCTCCTAAGAGATGGACAGGAGACCATTTGAGGGAAGAAAATATTTGTATCTATCATGTTTAGCTGTTTTATAAATAAGTGTATAATCCTGTACAAGCAGAAGGTACAATTAACTTTCAGTGACCCTTGTTGCAAATTTTTCAAGGAAGCCCTTGGGCAGTAAGAGAATGTAAAACCATGCACCGTGAGAGTAGTGAAGTCATTCGGAGAGTAAGAGAATCCCTTGAAAAATATGATAAATGAAATGGTGCTGTTTTACAGATAAACATATACACTACACAAAAGTTTACATACCACTTTGAGGGAAACATGCTGGCCCATCTCAGAACCATGAAGCTCCAAATTAAGTTCTTATTCAGGACAAAGAGCTGAGGTAAAAGACTACACATCCTCTCCAACTAAATTATCTTATAATAACACTTCAAAAAAAAAAAAAACTATATAAAATTGTGAAAATATTAAACCTGATAAACACTTCATAGCTCAAAACAAACTTCTGTCATGTTTTAATCATACTCCATACACTGAAACTATGTTAATACGGCATAAAAATGTACTTCGTTAAATGAAACTTTTTAAGGACACTACATTAGTAATATTCAGACTTGAGCATCCATAAAGATCAACAGATTCCTGATTAAGAAAAAAGCAAACATTCTTTCAAAACTAACCTGTGTTTTTCCAAGAAGTCGATAAGCCTGCTGAACCTTGGTATAATGGTTTATGTCAAAATTCTTGCAAATTTTAGAAAGAGCTACATCCAACTGTTCCTATGGAATTAAAACAAGAGGCAAGAGGCAGTTAAGGAATTGTTTCCAAGGTAATGAGAGGAAAGTGTTAAGACTAATTTTTCATTTTTTAATTAATAATCTAAAGATATTTACTATCACATTAGATTTAACAGTCAAAAACAAATTTAAATAAAAATATAAATAGATTGTAATTCTCATGTATTACCAACTATATACCAACTATAATCAAGTTTACTAAGATGTCATTAATAAATGAGGAATCTAAAGACCCATGCCTAGTGTTTCAAGAGACACAAAATAAGCGTAATAGTTACTAAAAGTATTTTACTTTTTATTTTTACTTTATGTTTCCTCATACATCTGCTAAAACTTACAATTATATGAACTGAATTTATAGGACTATTAAAAAATAATAACAGTCCTTCTATAATCACTGAAAAGTAATTCTCAACAAAACTACATTGACCTTAAAAGCACATACCCAAGATACATACTTTTATATCTAAATGCATCAACTGTTTAAGGATTTCTATTTCAATGATTTCATTTCAAAATAATGATTCTCTACATAACTACAGAATAATATTGTATACTCAGAGTGAAGAAATACTGAGCTTTCAAAAGAAAGTCCTCAATATTCAAATGATTATTTACTTAAGGGATTTTCAAAGCATTATCTTTGTGTTTATCAAATAAACTGCCATTCTTACAATTAGTAAATAACTGCATTTATGATGAAAACATACTTTCACAAAAGGTTGTTTGAAAGACCAGCCTCAGTTTTTACAAGTACTCTCATCAGAAAAATGATAAAATAAAATACCAGAAAATAACAAATAATTCTTATTTATTAAAATGAATACCCTGCTTTGCAAAGATTGCCAAGTAAAGAGATGAACTCTGAATAAATGTAGGAGGAAAAGTAAGACTTCATGCTCATAATGACATATCTTTTCCTTTCCATTTCTACATTTTGATGAACTGTATGAATAGTAGAAGGTTTAGGAATTTAGGAGGGTTCATCAGCCAATAATTATTCTTAAATAAATTAACTCACTGAACTAAAAAAGTTAATAATCAAAAAATAATTAATACATGGTAAATATTTTGGCTATAATTTACATGAAAACAAATCTATGATTAACAGTTTGGGGATCTTTCTGGATAGGGTGTTTTCAGATACAAAATACCATTTTCAGATCCCACAACTCCAATAGTATTTTTTTTTTAAAGATTTTATTTATTTATTTGAGAGAGAGAGAATGAGAGACAGAGAGCACGAGAGGGAAGAGGGTCAGAAGGAGAAGCAGACCCCCCGCCGAGCAGGGAGCCCGATGTGGGACTCGATCCCGGGACTCCAGGATCATGACCTGAGCTGAAGGCAGTCGCTTAACCAACTGAGCCACCCACGCGCCCCCAACTCCAATAGTATTATTGAGTTTACAAGTAGATTAGCATTAACTCAACCATGCACAGATATCCCAAATTAAAAAAAAAAACAATAAAGTGTTGTGATCTAGAACACTGGTAATAACACAGAAATCATAACATAAGATGCATATGTACTATTCAAAAGCCTCTGAAAAGAGAAAAGCACTTATGATGTAATCCTTCTTACCTCAATTTGTTCTAAAGTATCTTGAAGCTTTGAATTCAATTCACTATCAAATAAAACAGAGTTAGATGTGACTATCTTTAACAGAGACAAACTAAGTGCTCAAAAAATATACACTAGCTGAATAAATAATTCATAAATTCACAGATAAATAGTATGAGCAGTAAGATATGTTGATTCTACAGACAGGGCAATAAAGCAAGAAAAATAAAAGGAAAAGAATTAGAAAGAATAAAAGAGTCATAACTGACAGCAACAGAATTGTATAGGTAGAAACTCCTAAAGAATAGATAGATAAAAGCGAAGAATTCAAGAAATCAAAATTGATAGCAAGTTTTAAAGATTAAAAAGTATAATACAGATAAAAGGTAGAATTTCCAAAGTAAAATCAATTTCTATATACTAGAAACAAAGAACTAGACAATAAAAAATTTTAAAATACCATTTCAAAAAACCAAATACCTAGGAATAAATCTAATAAAAAATAGGCAATACAAAACTGAGCTAAAATAAAGAATACTGAAATACATGAAGATATATACCACGGAAACAAACTACAGCCTTCAATATCATTAAGATACCAGTTCTCACCAAAATGATCTTCTAGAATAACTAAAATTTTAATTAAAACTCCAGCAGGTTTTTCTTTCTTTGTGTATGGAAAATGCCAAGCTGCTTCTAAATTTATGTGGAAACTCAAATGATTAAGAATAGGGAGGAATATCTTGAAGAACAATGTTGGAGGACATATACTAAAATAGGTAAAGGTTATAAAGTCACAGCAATAAGACAGTGTGGTACAAACAGAAGAATTCATAAATTGATCAAACGAACAAGAATAAAAATAAAGGGCAAAAGGCTTGAACAGATACTTGACAAAGGAGATATCTGATTGGCCAATTAACATACAACAGGCACTCCAAGTAGGCATTCAGGAAAAGCAAACTGAACCTAAAATAAGACAACATAACAAACAACCAGAATAGCTAAAAATATTTTTTAAAAATTAAAAAAAATGACATCAACAAATGTTGGCAAGGATGCAGAACAAATGGAACACTGAATTCAATGTTGGAGGAAGGGGAAATTGATAAAACCTCTTTGAAAAACTGTAAGATCTACTGAAATTCAACATACATTCACTCAATATTCCAGGAGTCCTAGATACATATCTTACAGAAATGCATACACAACCTTTGCAGCATTATTTGTAATGGGCAAAACTTAAAGCAACACAATTGTCTATGAATAATTAAATGGATAAAGTATAATATATTTATATGATGAAATACTATAGCAATGAAAATGTGTCACCTGAATCTCAAAAACAAATTGACAAAGTCCACTATATAGAAGGTACTACATGATAACATTTATATAAAGTTCAAACCAGGCAAAACAAACCGTAGTGACAGAAGTTAGAACAGTGGTTAGATTACCTTGGGAGAAAAATGACTGGGACTGGGTATGAAGGACGCTTCTGGGGTAATAGAAATGTTCTATTTGCATTTCTGGGATGTAATTACACAACTATGTTCACTTTGTAAAAATTTATTTAGTTATACACTTTGGATATGTAGTTGAATCTGATTTTGTTCCCTTTAATTTTCCCTAGGTCAGTGAAAAAAAATTAAAAACCAGAACTGATATTATTTGAATTATAGTATTTCCTTATTAAAAAGGATCTGTGATATCTAACAAAATAAATACAATCATAGAGAAAATATTTTAACAAAAAAAATTAAGGCAAACTAAAATAAAATAGAACAAATGAAAAGTATAATTGTACAAGGTATTGTTTTACAACTGTTATCTGTTTATGAACTTGACTCTCAAGGTCCTAGCAGCCAAAACAAATAGGGAGGGTCCAAGTACACAATTTAGTGTCCATAATATCAAAAAAATTACCAGCACTCAAGGGAAAAACAAAACAAAAAACCAAAAAACAAAAATCACTTTTGTTGGCATTTAAGTTCTGGGAGAAAATTTTACCAGAGTCCTGAAAAAGGGAACAATCACCTTTTATCTCCTAAGGCACAACACCCTTGACAATAGCCTTATATAATATATAATAATGGATTTATGGATTCGTTGCATTTGCTTCTTACAGAACCTTTTATTTTTTTTTTTTTAAGATTTTATTTATTTATTTGACAGAGAGAGACACAGCGAGAGAGGGAACACAAGCAGGGGAGTGGGAGAGGGAGAAGCAGGCTCCCCGCAGAGCAGGGAGCCTGATGCGGGACTCGATCCCAGGACCCTGGGATCATGACCTGAGCTGAAGGCAGTTGCTTAACCAACTGAGCCACCCAGGCGCCCCTTACAGAACCTTTTAATGAAAGCTGAGGAAATAACACCAGAGTGATGAGACATATGTAGATACATATATAGATACGTAGATATAAAGCAATGTATCAGAAAAGTAAAACCAATAATACAAGTACCCATTTTTTGATGGTCTCAGGGATAAATGTCCAAATATATGGAGGAATTAGACAATTTGCTACAAATACTACTTATCATAAGCACACTTTTGATTAAAGTTGAGAACTGGAGATTATTCTAGTAAAAACTGAGACTGAGCAAAACTAGGTACTTTGACAACCAACAATATAGGGTTGATATCAGAAAAATTAAGATCTCTAACCAGGATTTATGCCTAGAAAAATAGCCACAGCCACAGACATAGGTTAAGGGAATATGTGTAGGCAGGACTGAGATTTTTCCTAAAAAAAAAAAGAAAAAGAAAAAAAGGGTTCTGGGACAATTTCTGTTCAAGAACAATGAATGAATGAATGAATGAATGAATGAATGAATGAAAATGAGACTTAAAGACCCCCAAATAATACACCAAAAATGATAGTCATGATAAGTACCTTGGCACTTAGAATTAAAAAGTTCCTCAGCTCCACCCCCTTCCCCCCAATACTACTTCTCCTACAGTTGTCCTTTCTCCCATGTTCTCTCTCTTTTTTTTTTTTTAAAGATTTTATTTATTTATTTGACAGAGAGAGACACAGTGAGAGAGGGAACACAAGCAGGGGAAGTGGGAGAGGGAGAAGCAGGCTTTCCCCTGAGCAGAGAGCCCCATGCGGGGCTCGATCCCAGGACCCTGGGATCATGACTTGAGCCGAAGGCAGACGCTAAACGACTAAGCCACCCAGGTGCCCCATCTCTCTTTTGATTCAGGTCATCACCACCCATTCAATCTAAGCTAGAAATCTCTAGATCATCTTTAATTCTTTCCTCTCTTCATGTGTGAACTGGTAAGTGAATCCCGACAATTCTACCATTTCAGTATTTCTCATATCCACCTATGCTTCTCTTTTTTCAATTATGTGTCCTAACTCAAGCATTACCACCTTTTGCTTGAATTATCTTAATGGTCTCCCAGTGAATCTCTGCACACAACACCCACACCCACCCTTCAATCCATCATCCATTTATTTGACAAACACCATCAGCTTACTGTATACCAAGCATTGTACAACATCCTCCAAAAAGCTCTCAGGGACAGCTCTGAGCAGGGGTCTCAATATTCTGCTTGATCCGGCAAACACAGTTTTTCCTCTAGCTTATATGTGAAAGGCTTCAGGCAAGGCCTGATCAGTCCTGTGGGCCTGACCATTTCCTGCTATCACACATCCAGCAGCTTCGTGTAAGTTACCTGCCTGGTCCCTACAGACATCTGAGTTTGCAGCTTGTAATTAAAGCAGAAATAAATTCATATTAATCCACTGCTTTAAAACCTTTGGTGGCTCCCCCAATAAACCAAACATAAAGCCCCAAATTAGTACAGCATGTAAGATTCTTAACAATGACATGAAAAATGAACTTCCCCTTCACTTTTCAGTGCCTACATTTTAGTCATGTGGACTACGGGCAATTCCCCTAAGAACCTCAGACCTTCATACCCTCTGTTCTTGTATATAATGTTCATGAGAACTAGAACATACTTTCTCCTTTTCTCACTCACAAATATCCATCTGTCTTTCCAGACCTATCCTAATGTCATCTTTTCTGGGATGTCTTTCCCTTTAGACTGTTCCGTTCAGTTTCACAATGCTCTGTTTCCAGCATCCCACATGATAGAAGGGAGTATCTGTGACTGTCCCCCTAAGCAGAGACTGTGGCTTATTCTCCAGGACTCCCTAGGACTAACTAAACTCACTGCCTGACTCACTGCTGAGTCAAATTTGTGATTCAAACAAAAAGAGTGAAATTTCCCATCACATTCCTTTAGCCCCTATTTTCTACCTCAATAAATAATCAGAGATAGAAAAAGAGAAAGGAGCATGTTTTAGAAGAAAAAGAACTGCACTGAAGTCTAGGTCTACAGGTGCATTAGCAAGAAGACAAGAGAGATAAGCAGAACTAAAGCAGTTCCACTCTTCTATCATATAAGGCTAAGAAGCTCATCTAAGGCTGAAGACAGAGACACAGATATAGAAAGGCAAGAATACCTGAAATAATAACTATGTTAGAATTGGTAAGCATATTTTTACAAGGAGTATCTTGAGTTTGGTGGAAAAATAAATATACCTAAGCTCATTCACAGTTGAGAGTAATGATTTCTTCAACTCGGCAATTGGAAAAAATGGGCTTTAGTGTTTATAAAATTATCATAAATCTGGATGGTTTTACTGCTTCTATTACTTATGGTTAAAATGACTCTATATCCTATGTATTAAGAGTTAATGTAAACATGGTAATGTAAATAGTATGTATAATATTTTAAATATAAAATCTATAAATCAAACATTTTGGCTTTAAAATGCTTTTAAGGGGCGCCTGGGTGGCTCAGTCAGTTAAGCATCCAACTCCTGATTTTGGCTCAGGTCATGATCTCAGGGTTGTAAGATCAAGCCCTGTGTCAGACCCCATGCTGGGCCTGCAGCCTGCTTAAGATTCTCTCTCTCCCTCTCCCACTGCCCCTCCTCCACCTCACTCCCCCTCCTAAAAAAAAAATGCTTTCAAAATCTACAAGTACATTTTGACAACAATTTACTACTAATTGAAAATACATATATAAAAATTATGTGATTAAGGAGTGTATATATTAACTGTACAGCCTTCAAAGAAACTTTTAGCCATCATTTAGAAACACAAATTCAAGCGATTTGAGTCAATTAATCAAAGTATGCTAAAAGGATCTATTCATAAACATTTGGATAAATAAAAGCTACATTATGGTCAAAAAAATTTACCAGTTCTCAGATGGAAGGCTAAAAGCTATTAAAGGCTATCTGCAAGCTGAATAGAATGAAGTAAACAATTTTGGGGGGCACTTTTAACATCACTACAGAAGATATTAAATATATCCATAAATAACTAATATTGTTCTCTTAAATAGCTGATCTAGGACATATACACTCATAAAATGAATCCTGGAAAGGTTGCATATGAATCAGAATTTTGTACGAATTTGACCATACAGAAAAGCAACATGGTACAGAGGTAATTAGCATCTTAGTGATCTTTCCCTGGTCTGTTATTAATGAGTCATGTGGTTTAAGTCTCTTTAATATTCCTGGGCATCAGCTTCCTATACAAAAGTGTGCTAGATCCAGAGGGTTGCTTCCCACCCTAAAGTTTCAAGATCCTATTACATGCTAAATATCAGTTACTCAATTACTGCATCTTTCTATATGATTCAGTGGAGTGCTAAAACTTATAAAATTAGCTTAAGTAAAATTTATACTTGCAAGTTTATACTGTATGTTCATTGACCCTGGATATTCCAGGTATTTAGATCAGAGATCTCTTCCAGTGGTTTCAATCTAGTCACAGCTGTCAAAGAGTTTATTAACATTCTTCAGAGAAAACCTGACTTTCAAACACTTTGAGGCTAACCCAACAATGGTGAGATACCATGAAGTGTCCACATGGTCTTTCAAACCATGTACAGACTGTAAAAGAACTCCAAAAATCACTGAACCTACCCAGATCTCTGTCCTCACTCTGTTCAAAAATCACAGTCCACTACTAAAACTACTACAGATATTCAAAACATCTCCAAACTTTATGAATTCTAATTCTAGAGCAGAGGTCAGGTCCAGGAGCCAAATCTAGCCAACAGCCTATGTTTCTAAACAACATTTTATTGGAACACAGCCACATGAACTTATTTACATATTGTCTATGGCTGCTAGGGCAGAGCTAAACAGTTGCAAGTGAGACCTTATGGCCCACAAAGCTTAAAATATTTATTATCTGGCTCTTTAAAGACAAAGTTTGCCCACCCCAGGCTAAAGTTCAACAGACCTTTCAGTTGGTCAATTGATCAAAGTTAAAACGAGAATATTTATACCTGTGTGTGTGTATGTCTATTTACATGTATGTTGAATGTTATAAGTACAATTGTATAACCGTATTTCATTCACCCATTTCTGATTTAGACCCAAAATCTTCTCATTTGAGTGGAGATTTAACTTCTTGGTTTTATATGAGCCAAATCACACACAAATTGTCTATACTTTCAAGTTTCAGTTTCTCTGTGATAAGTAGGAACTTAAAGACAAATGCAAAACAATCTGAATGCCAAATCACATTTAGTTACCTTATATCCCCATTTTTATGAGTTGTCTTATCTACTTTCAAAAACCTGTTTCATTAGTTTATTTACTTAACATAAAAACAGTAACAAACACAACTGGTAGAAACAGGTGTAGGAAAAAAAATACAACAAACTCAGCTACTGGAGATGAATAAAAATCGGCCTCCTAGCCACGAGCTTCTGCTGCATATAATAGTTATTACATTATCAGACAATATAGTGTAGTAGTGGTTAAGAGCAAAAAGCTCTGCATTCCAGGAGACCAAAGTTTAAATCCTGACTCTGCCACCTATTTTACAAAGCATCAATTTCCTCATCTATAAAATAGAAATGATAATAAAACCTCTGTGGAATATTTTGTCAATACCACATAAGAAAAGGCAAGGAAAATGATTAGTACAGTGCTTGAACACATAGAAAAGCCCAAAAAATGTAAAATATTATCACAACCATCATCACTATCATCACCATCATGATTCAATTTTTAAGAGCTAAAAAAATAAAGTGTTAGTGAAAAAAACCTTCTTAAAATCTAATTTAGAATTACTGTACAGTTGATGCCGTCAAAGCTAAACAGTGCCTAGCTTCTATTCACACTCTTATACATGTCAATATTTCCATTCCCATAGGGGTATAAGAAGCAAGCCATTCACAGCATGAACATTTCTGATGGTCTTTTGTTTATGTACTCTGTGTTTTTAACTGGCATATTATCCCACAGTCGTGCCTGTTAACTGCCTGTTATTATAAGCTCCTGGAGAACAAATACATTTCAAAAGCTCTTGATATAACAAGAAGCATCTCATGCAGATAAGGATTAAATAATATTTCATTCTTGTCTCATCATCTAGGAGTAAAGAGTCTGACACAAATGACTTTCCTAGACAACTGGCGAAATTTTAGAACACCAAATAAAAAGAGAAAAATCCTTAAAGTTTCTTTAAAAAAAAAAAAAAGGCACTATTTGTGAGAATGAGAATAGTATCTGACCCTGTCCTACAAACAGAAGGCTAAAAGGCAACTGAGTAATGCATTTAATTTTCCAAAAAAAAAAATAATTTTTCTTTCAATCATGGGTATGGACTAAATTAACATCATTTCAAAATCTGAAAATTGATTTCCCATATATTCCATATCAAAAAAATTTCTCAAAGGGATAACTGTAACAAAACTATAACAAAACAAGACAAAGGAACATATAAAAAAGGAAACATTATAGAAATGATAGCAGTTGAGTAGGACCTAAAAAAGGTGAAAAATGTTCAACAAATAAAAAAAACACCAATAGATTTTGATTTTCATGTAGAGAGAAAGGATTACTTTTCTTTTTTTTATAAGTCCAATCACTCTACTTAGTCCTGCAGATAATATTTATATAATCATGATATAATAAATACAATTTCTATTAGGTTAATTTTTCTGGAAGTAACCTACTGAGAAAACACAGAAGATTTAACTATAGCTGCAAAAGAATATAAATGTTATAAACTTGACCAAGTAAAAATAACAGTTTCACTAATATATCCTGGAAGACAGAGAAGAGAAGCAAAAGAAAGTATACCAAATTCCTATCTCTTATTGGTATTTTAATAGGAGGAGTAAACAGTCAGAGAATCAACAACTATTTACAATGATGAATCAGGAAAAAGATATTTTAACACAGTACTTTAAATTACAATGACATCTACTGGAAAAAAAACTAATAAGCTGTAAAAGTGGTTTACTTCAGGGAGTAGGAAAGAGAATGGTGGGTAAGGCAGAAAGAAACTTTTACCTTTTGTTTAAGACACTTTTGTTTAAATATTATGTTTTGCCATGAGTAGATTTTACTTTACATTATTTCAAAATGGCACAGCATGGGGGAGGGAGACAGAGGAAAACAAATTAAAATAAAAGATAAGGAGCGCAGGCAGTATGCGAATAGCATACTGTCAATAACTCGGCCCATAAAGACAGAGCAACAAGGACTCCAGATCTACCCATGGGTCTAGGTAGCTGGCCTGGTGACCCAGCCGAAACACTCACTGCTCCGAACACAATCCCAGGCAGAGTTCCTAGGTTCCCCTTGCCTGAACCTAGACAAAGACAGAGCATGACGTCTTGCTAGAAGGGAATCAAGGGCAATAGGGGACGCACAGTCCCTAGTATTGCTGTATTTGTACCAAAAAGCTGGGTTCATTATTCTAGGATTTAAAGAAGTTCTACAACCTACAATTTTTATTCCACTACCAAGTTCATATTCTGAGGGGGAAAAAAGGGTATTTTGAAGATTATGAGAAATTAAATACATGTGTCTATGCTAAAGTATAGTACTCGAGAAAGATATTCTAGTTCTGGTGGTATACAAACTTTTGAGTGCATAATCCAGAATGCTCTCAGATTCCCTCAAGTAGTTTCTTTCAAATGAAATAAACAATAAAGCAGTTTTGACTTTTAAAAATAACTTTTCTTGAAACTAATTTAGATAAATTTCAAGTGAAAAATAAATTAAATGCTTCATTCGCAGACATACTTTAACATAAACATACTGATTCCTATTCCCAGTAAATCCCAAATATATGATTCTGTCGATCAACTCAAGAAACATCAAATAATGTAAAAATGTTCCCTGTCAGTTGTAAAAGTGACAAAACTGGTATACTATCTTTTATTAAAGATGTTGAAACACATCACATCTCAAGGAAAATACAAGGTACTGAAGGGATACAAGTTTTCTTTCAGTTTTCAATCAACTGTGTACATTGTATTACTTGGTACTTTATGTATTAAGCTACACAGTCATATAACCTGAGACAGACAATACAGTCAAGGGTTCTTTATGCAGAAGCAAATATATGAATTCTGTTTTTCCTGCTTTCAGAATCTTAAGAGTCAGCCCTCAGTTGCCCCATGTAATCTACTCCTAAGACCACAGGGTCTCTCCCATCTACCAAAACCCTTTTTTCCAAAAGAAGAGCAATGTGACTAGCAAAGAAAAGAGAAACATACACTCTACCTAGGAAAAATTAAAAAGTGGACAAGCAGGTACGTTGTGCATATGAACTTGCCTAAAGTATATTAAAAAAAAAAAATTACACCAGAACCCAGAAATGCTTTGCATCACGGGTTGTTCTCTTAAGGACATTTCTAAAGTGAATATACTTCATGATTCTCTAGCCATCAAGAGAAATGAAAATAAATTTAAATGTTAAAGAAAATGAGAGTATAAACAGTTGGAAATTAGTTACTATTCCTCGGATTACCAGAGTGTCAAATGATTTTTCACTCTGATTCACTCAGGTCCAAGCAAAGATTAAATCTTGCCTTTGGTTAAATTCCACAGCTCCAGGTCAATGAAATGAATTTTTAAAGTGTTGATGAATCATGTCTGAGCAGTCCCAACCAGAGAGCTCAAGAACAGGTACAGTACTGTATTTAGAAGACCAGAGGAAAAAGAGCAAAAGAAAGGAAAATAAATGCACAAAATAAAAGAGGTACATCCAATTAATAAAGACATAAAAGGAAGAGAGAATAAAATTCCTTTCGTTTTTGTGGACTCAAGCTGACCTTCACGTCAACTAACTCTATCACCATAGCTCATATCCCATTATCTACAGGAAGTGAGCAAATTTCTCATGCTCTCCCAAGTAGGAACAGAAGTGTAAGACAAGAAAAAACGAGACTGGGTTAAGCAGGATGAATGGGGGCTAGCAGAGCACACAGTGCTGGTGTGTGAGGAAGAATCCCGGTAGAAGGCCTGGCATCGCCACCAAACAATTCCAACTAATAGCAAAGCTCTCTGAGCCACGCCGACATTGTCACTACATCACCAAGTTAAAAACACAACTCTAACAGAGGTCCTGCAAAGCCTAAGGTGAAATTAATTCCTTGGGACATTTTAATATATTTGTGCATGTATTTTTACCTATTTTCAAAGAATAAGACAAACTTTTCTTTTCTTTCTTTTTTTTTTTTTTAAAGATTTTATTTATTTATTTGACAGAGAGAGACACAGCGAGAGCAGGAACACAAGCAGCGGGAGTCGGAGAGGGAGAAGCAGGCTTCCCGCCGAGCAGGGAGCCCGATGCGGGGCTCGATCCCAGGACCCTGGGATCACGACCTGAGCCGAAGGCAGACGCTTAACGACTGAGCCACCCAGGCGCCCCGACAAACTTTTCTTATTACTACATGTACAATTCACATGTGTAAACACAGCATGCCTCCTATATAATGTACTCCCTAAAATAAAGCAATTATTACTTTAAGTTACCATTACTGATCTTTTCAATTTCAATCTTTTCACCAGGTCGGATAACTGTAGTCACAGCTCCTCCACATATCACTATATACCTTAATGAGAAAGTACTCAGAAGTCACTTCACACTAACTTTAAAAAGCCCAAATAAAAATTTCCTTAAAAAACATTTTGTATAGTTAACTCTCATCAAGTAGATAATTACTTTAGCACAGCCAAAATTTGTATTTATTGAGGAAAAACAAAGTGCCAACACATGTCACCCTCTACCTCAATTTCCTGCCATCAAATTTCCACACCCATTCTTTCCTATTATAATAGAAGGCGACCTTTTCAAAGTCACCTCTACTATAATCCCTACAAAGCCTTAGCATAATATTATGTCCTCTATTTTATTTTCAACCTCTCACTTTCCAGTAGATTTTCAAATATGCAAATTTCCCCCTCAATTCCACATCTCCCCTCTTCATAAAATTTTCTCATCCTATACTTATACTTCAGGCAAATCTATCCCAACAAAGTCAGCTATGATTTCTTTGGATAGATATTTTCAGTCCTCATTTTGCTTGTTATCTCTGCAACAAAGACTTCATCATAATACCCATAATCTCCTATCTACAACCCTCATACCTTGTCTTAGCTAACTCCTATGCCCCTCCTTCAAGTCCTCCTTAGTCTTGACCCCGAAGGAGTTAGATCCCAATGCTTCCTCTGTATGCTCAACACCCATCTCCCTAAGACCCCATCCCACCATCCCACTATGCCTTCTTCAATCCAAGCCCTTATTGATAAATTACCTAGGTAATCTAGAAAACCAGGGATTATAATGATTACATTATGTATAGTTCAACACTATTCAGCCAATTCTAAAGCAAAGCACCTGGCATATAATAAACACTCAGTAATGTATAACTGCCTGAATTATGTTCACCCAATCATATATAAGCTGTTCTCACTGTAACTCATTTATCACCACAAAATAAACTAAATGCGTGCTATGTCTCTTCAGGACCCAGAAGGCCCTTGTTAGAAATTTTCAAATACATTCAACATATTAGAGCTAATTCTCTATTTACTCAATTTAAACAAATCTAAATAACATAATCAAGTCTTTAATAGTGACAGTTAATCGGTGTCAAAATGGATAAAAACAAAACATCACTGGAACTACCCAACTATGCATTTCCTAATCAAATAAAAAGTGTGTTGATTCAGTATGCACAATCCTAAAGAAAAAAATACCATAAATATTAAATAGCATCTCTAGTGGGAAAATAGCTAGCTCTTATCCTACAACCTGCAGAGACCCATGATGTGGGAGTATATTAAAAGAAAAAAATTTAATTAAATCTGTACTAATGTTTTGGTCTTCCCTAATCCTTTTATTTTTCAGATACGAGCAATCAACATCTACAACATGGGTGCATCATGCTCACTAACTGCCAGAATTTCCATACAGGAGAGACTGAGGGGTTATGTTCTAGGATAGGTATGAATTTAATTTGAAACTGGGTTTGCTTGGCAAACACACGATTTTACTTAGATTGTATGTTTACCTGAGATGGTTTTAGAGGAATGATGGAAATTACACCTGGGGATTGAGCCTCCCCAAGGGACTGCCACCAGTAATGCAAAACCTTCATTTTAAGCAGACTAAAAACCCATTAATAAAGTAGAACTAATAGCAAAGGCTGCAATGGCCATTTTTACACTGTACATTTTAAAAATAACTAAATAAAAGATGTAACACATCAAATACATAATCACTTAAATATGACAAAGATGATTATGACATAAAATTAAATCACACTTAAATTTTCCAAAATAATTCTTATCAAGATGAGCCAAACATTTGAACTGTCTGGATGTGAAAAACAAACTGCAGTGATACTCTCAATATTTATAAGCTGGGCAAAGTTAAGGAGGAAAAATTCCCAAGAGATGCAAGAGAAATGTAAACAGATAAATTTATTCTTCTCTACTACTCTATAAATTGGAAAGAATATGAAAAAAAAAGTTTCAATGAGGTGAAAAGAAGGGGTAGGATTAAAAATATCTGATCTTTCACACCTTATGAATTATTATTTATAATTTCATTGTACTGCCCATTTATGAACAAGAATGCTAAACTAGAACATAACAATATTAATTTTCAATGTTCGTTAACATTGTGTGTTACACAGCTCATATGTTAAAAACTGACAACAGAGTCAGCTTTAAAATTTTTATATTACCTTACCTTATGCAACTGTAATGTTTAAAAGTGCTGGCGGCTTTCTGACATTCCAGGCACAACTGAATAGCTCCTGGATAGTCTTCCTCCTTAAGATAACAACAACAGAAGTCATTAAACAGGAAACATTTTTCCTAAAGTCCCTGAAAAAAATAAATCTCCACTCATACTCCATCCAAAAGTTACAGAACCAGAAAATTTTAAGTCCTCTTAAGTAAGGATTAGAATACCAATGATAAATAAATAATATAAAGAGACGACTAGCTCCAAGCCTAAAATGTATGCATAGAAAAAATATTCTTTTCCCTCATATACATAGTAACAGCTCTCTAAGACCATGACATGTGGATAAAGCCTACACAAAATAATAAGCTGCTTCATAGGGAAAGTGTTCTTTAACTGTTAATATATCTTCTTTCAGTAATGTTTATATAAAATGTTCCAAACCAGTATGAATTCCACTTGTAATCAACACTCAAGAGTTTTACCACCAAGAAATCAATAAATATTTTAAAACAAATAAAGTTGTTAGAAAGTGAAATATTCGGTCTATGGCCATACCATCCTGAATGTGCCCGATCTCAACTGATCTTGGAAGCTAAGCAGGGTCAGGCCTGGTTAGTACTTGGATGGGAGAAAGTGAAATATTCATTAATAACCTTTGAATGTTTTTATCATCTAAAGAGTAATTTAATGCCAAACGAAATTTTCATATGCATTTCTCAAATCTAAGTTTAGAAGTAACACGGTGATTACTGAAAACCATAAAAAAGTTTTCCTATGCTCATCTCTATAATTGGACAAATGTACTTCAAACCAGTGGGGATGCTGAGATGATGACAAAGTACCTACCTGAAGGACCTCAAGTATTATGGGAAACACACAAATTACCTTATGCTTTATAAAACAAGTACATAGAGAATGCTAAGAAAGCATCAAAGAGAAAACAGATGGCTCACTCAGGAAACCAATTACTATGAGATACCAAACATAACTCAAATATGACATATTCCTTAAATCATTCCTATATGCTTGATACAAAAGATAATTTTACTGCTATTTGGGTGCAAATGCAATCAATATACTGAAGTTAACAATCCCACATTGCTACAAAGTAAACATTTCCCCAAATAAATTTTTCTAAGTGAAATATGTCAATAGAAAAATGCTCTAGAGCAAGTACATTTACATGTCTAAAAATGTTCTTTATACCATGTAGCAATTTGAAAGAAATGCACATCTGAATGTTTTCCACTATAATTTTTCTATTTAATAGTATCAGGATCACCAAATTTCCAAACTTTGTTTACTTACCTCCAGCATTTCACTTAAGCGCACATCTGTTCTTTGCTGGAAAAAAAAAAACACACACACACACACACAAAAGTCAAAGGTAAATCTGTTTCAACCATAAAATTAAGTTTTAATTTTTAAATAGTAACCTGTATATACCAATGTTTTTATAGTTCTCAGAGATTTCAGAAGTCCAATCAGCAACTGACGTTTCCTTTGATTTGCAAGAAGGCCTAAACTAGCTTGAGTAAAACCTTCCTTGGCAATATTCAAGTGTCTGCAAAAAAGAAGAATAAATACTTAAATTTTTCTATTATAATAAGAACACTATTCACACAGAACAATTAGGCAACTGACAAGGTGATATCCTCAATTACTCTTAAAATCAGGGATTGTGACTACTATTTGACAAATGTATTCAACGGCTCAATCTCAACCAGCATTACTCAAAGCATGGTGGATGGACTGGTGCCAATCCTCAAACTGTTACTGATCCGTCACAAGAAAAGTACAGAAACGGAGAATAAGTATTAAAAAACTACTTAGAGCAAAAATTGATATAATAATTTTAAGTTTGATGAATCAATAAAAAAACTGAGACAACATTCTCTATGTCCTAGGTTATTTTCTTAGTATTTTGTTTTTAGTGCATTTTACAAAAATAGTAAAAAAAAATGGAAATTAAAAAAGAAAAAAAGTCTGATCCTTATAGTTTGAGAAGCATTAATCTAAACAATATAAAAACAGCAGTATGTTAAGGCCATAATGAGATTTACAGATATTTCATTTCACACATACTTTCTTAGTGCAGCTTTTAGATCATAATATATATTCAGTTAATGAACAGTATTCTAGAAACCATCGTCATAATAAAAACTCAATTATCAATGACAATTTCACAATTTTTCTTGAAATGTTTTCCAGCTTAAAAAACAAAATATTCATCAAATGCAATACCTCCTCCCATTTGTGCAGATAACAGCAGCTAACTGAAGACCCGTCTGTAATGAGGTAACTCTTTCAAGCTCCTATGGAAAAATTAGGTATAGGTTATTGTGGAGGCATTTTATTTTTCTTTATTATTCATACGATACTCTAACAAAAACTTTAGTGGGTTTCAAAGAAAAGCCTGCTTAGAAAACAAAGTAGCAACAAAGATAGCTAAAATTGAAAACTGTTGGTGTATCTTTCACAAAATAATTTAAAATGACTACTTTCAAATGATTTTCACAATGACATATGATAAAATATTTAGTCAGTATTGCTCATAAGGAAAACTAGATCCAACCTGTTTTAGACAGGCATAAACAAATACTAATAATACATCCACTGAAATGTTTCTACCCAACAGAACTTCAGAAGATAATCAAGGATATGACAAGTATGATTTCTGTTTCCTAAGATGCTTTGACAACAGATGTCTTCATTTGAACACTGGTAGGTATTTCAATGGATTTTGGAGTCTCTGATTTTCTGATTCAAAGACAGATTCAGTTATAAGATTCCAATTTTATTATCTTATAAAGACAGATTGTTACACTGCTATTGAGCAGTCATTATTAATGATCGACATGTTACAAAGTACACAGAAGGAATTTTCACTGGGCCTTCTAAAGTTTGGAAGAACCAAAGAGATTACTTTAAAATCAATTATAAAAAGTCACTTCTTCAGTTTGGTAAATTCCCCCAAATGAGAGAGAAAAACATACATATATAGCACCCCACACACATACCCCAAATAGAGTCAATATGTTGCTATAGAACTACAGACAAGAGAATAAATTATTTCAACACTTTCAAGTGTAAGTCACTTAGGCATTTTTAAAATTTTACTGTTAAAAATAACAAATATCATCCTACCTTTACATAAGCAGGCTGTTTTTCAAGGATTAAATCTGCTACTTTTTTAGAGACCTATAAAAACATGCAATCAAACAAAGGAAGTAAAAGAAAAAGCCACATACTTCCCGTTCCATTTTACATTTTAAATTTTTGTAAGAATATTCCATAGGTCTTCCCAATAACTTCTACAGCAGATATTGGCATGCTCTGGGCTATGAAATTAGTAAAAGGGATATAACAGAGAGCATAATACTTGGTCCTTAATAGAAACTCAATAAATGGTCATTATGACTGTTAATAATATGAGAATCATCTGATTTATTAACATGCACAAAGGTGTAAGATCTTTAAGGGCTTATTAAGATTTGCTTTTAAAAGACGAACTCGTAAGACAATCAGTTGAATTTATGGACACAGTGTCTGGGAAACAGAACATCCTGTACGCTTTAGATACTTTGTACCACCTAAAAAGACAAACAGTAATTTGGTCCTCTACTTCTGAAAACTTGAAAACGTGTTTTGGGGGGGATTTTTTTTGGAATGCTACGAACATACCTAGGGTTTCCTTGGTCAAGTCCATGAAAAATGTTAGTGTATGTAAGAATTATAATGATTTTGAATATGAGGCTCTTATTTCAGTTTCAGGGGCACCTGCTAGACTACACTACAGGTACTATGGAGCATGGCACATCCAAAGCATTTAGTGAATTTTTGCTCAAAAAACTCAATTAGTTGAGTTTCCCTTCCCCTTCCCCAAGCAACTGAGAACAAAGAATTACACATACATTCAACTATTGCATTAACCCTTCTATATTTTCTTAACTGCTTTGAATTTGTTTAGATATGAATTTATATAGATGTATAGACAGAAACTGGCCTAATTTTATCAAACTGGGGTTTTTTTTTAATAGTTTAAAATAGACAGTATAGTTGTTAGCCTGCACTGTGTCAGGCAGTGTACTAAGTGCTTTCCCTACATTATCTCAATCAGTACTCATAACAGTCTATTAAAATGGGTTCCTCATTTTCCAGATGAATAATCTTAAATATAATAGTAACTGACCCACAGCCCCCACAGCAAGGCCAGGATTCAAGCCCAGGTGTACCAAATTCTAAAGGTCACTGTGCTATCTGGCCCCTGTAATGGGGCCTCATTCCCTAAAGAATATTATCAGATCAAGTATAGAGACAGATGTGTACATATTTAAACATGCTGAAACCAACAGAAGGCAAAAGATGCCACCATCCACTGGAATCCAGTTCTCTAAAAGCACTTTTACCACACAACCCTCTATTGGTCAAGTCCCTTCCCAACACCACTGCTGCTACCCCCAGGGAGATCCCAGCACCCATTGAGACCTCTGAGTGTAGTACAAAAGAAGGAGAAGTATATCTTCCCTTATTTGTCAAATGTATTATTAAAAAAATAAATAAATAAAAATAAAATAAAATAATTATCAAGATCCCGTACTAACATTATTTAATCTACAGTATAGTCTAAGTTTTATTAAAGGAGCTCAGCCTTCCTCAGCAAGGAAAATCACAGAATCACAGAATTTTACAGCATCCAAGAAAATGCAGGCCTAACCCGTCACTTCACAGATTGAGCAAGGCTAAGTGACTTGCCCAATGCCAGACAATTAATCAGTGACTACAACTGTAACATTCTGAATCTTAGCTCTCTTTTCTCTTTGGGCCTATTTCAACTACAAGCCGGGGCCTTTATTCTGAGATAAGAAACTATAGTAGGGAAGTCATGCATGCATGACAAGGAGCCTAAAGGTACTTAGCAATCCAAAAAGAAAAGGTTCAAAAATCTTTGATCACATTCAGGATTCCAGAGAAAAAAACCTCTCAGTTCTAGAAGGAAATCTATATCAAGGTAATGGGAGGGAAACTGAATAGGCATTAAATTTTTAAATAAATGTATCATTGAGTCTGAGTCATGTTAAATAATATTTGTTTAACATGTTAAGTTAAACCATAAAATCTGCAAATATTACACCCCCCTGCTGTTTCATTTAGTTATGTCAGAAAGAAAGGTGTTTTTTACTTACTGCAGCTTGCTGTTGTTTCAATTTGTCTCTGTACTCCTCTAATTCTTGCAAATTGAGAACAGGAGGGAGTTTCTAAAAAATACCCATAAATGAAGAATAAAAAATAGTTTAATTTGGTTTCATTTACCTGCATACTTCTGACTTACAAACTATCATCTGTGCATGTAAAACAGTGCCTCATCCCATTCCCACCCACTCCTCTTGGCCTCCCCACGTTCCCCACTAGACTTCAGACACGAAAGCTTCCACATGTTTGTTGCCCAACCCTCTCACGTGCCATCCCTCACCCAGCCCTATAGGACAGAAGAAAGTCCCACATCCTAACCTTACCCTCCATCAGCCATAGGTATATCCCTACTTGTCTACAACAGAACTCAAAACATTTCCCCTCTGAAATATTAGGAATAGTAACTAAGCACTATACTGTGATAGTGACAGTTGCTGGAGTACATTCTAGATTCCACATCAGCTTTCAGAAGACAGGATGGGAAACTAACAAAAATGCATACTGCTGTGTATACTGGAAACTCCAAGTTTCAGTCAATGGACTGATGAAACTTCAGAACGACTGGGGGCTGATGGTGTATATAGTGCATATAAAGTATGTATGCATACTGTATTTGGTTTCATCTAAAACCAGATTTTACTATTCTTTTTTGAATTTCCTATAAATTTAAAATGCCAACATTATAAACATCATGGCATAGAGGTCTTTATCATGGCAAAACAATTATGTAAAGATACATTGATGATTAAAAGTCTCAAAGCTTCTCTAAACATATTTCGACAATATAAAATAAGATAGAGGCAGCATACCAACATATTGCATGCTAACAGTTAAAAACCAAAAATACATGGAGGGGGGTGGGAGGGATGGGGTGGCTGGGTGATGGACATTAGGGAGGGTATGTACTATGGTGAATGCTGTGAATTGTGTAAATAAAAATAAAAAAATAAAAACCAAAATTACAGAAATGTTTCCTGGACCAATATTCTATAGCTGCACTTAATTTTACATTTTTTAAAATAATTTAATCATTAAACAATGTGGACAGTTCAATAAATCACTATATGGTCATCATAAACCAGTCCTAGTATTAAGGAAGGAAAGAAGGAAGGAAGAAAGGATGGATGAACACCCCTAAAAAGCATTCAAATCTCATCCCCCAATTCAGTCACTGAACAAGATAGGGTTTAAATAGGTTTTAATGAATTTTGTTTTACCTCCAGCTCATATTTAACAATATCAAATGAGTCCGTTGAAAAATACACTTGTTCAATACTATTAATTAGCTCTTGTTCAGCTTGAGGGTCACTAGGCTGGTCTCGAAGTTCTCGGAATTCCTCCTTTAAGAAAAAAAAAAGAAATCACAATTACAGTACTTGTACCTGTTATAATTCTACCTGCATGGAAATAAATAATCACCTGTCTTAATAGTCACAAATCTCCTGGGAACCATTCCAAGCAAGGAGATAAACTGACAGAAAACAGGAAAGTTCATGGAAAATTAGGACTACTAAAGCACTAAAATATTAAAAACTACTCATCTCTTGGAGAAAAAAAAAAAATAGCCAGTCTGAAGATTCAGATTTTATTTTCAATTCTGGGTGTGCCAATGGATAGGTGGAAGAATTTATAAGTTTAACAAAAGGAAAAACCAAAGTGACTACGTAGTATCTATCATACATACATACCACATACATACGCATTTTCATCATTTAACATTCTAAAATCTGTCTTAGCATAGATAACCAGGGAATATCTCAATGACTTGCAGGTCACAATCAGCATTAAAACCCTGAGCAGAGCAGACATCCTTCCTTGTGCTAGAAATCTCACTGCTCGGCTAAGAAACATTGGCTCCAAAAAAGATTCACAAGTTTAGCTCTGTAATCCTATGAGGCTTCCTTCAAAGTGTGCTGATAATGCAATTAATGATCTGATTATGAATCTAAAGCTCTGTATTTGATAAAACGCTTTCTTTCTAATGATACAGAATGGAGCTTCTATGGATTTACACAACTAAAAAGAGCTTGACAGACAAATCCCTACCCCTAATGTCAGCATCCTAATCCTATGCAATTTCACTGCATAATTGGATAAACCTTCAGTTAACTGGGAAATTTCATTAACTCAGACACCCACTCTCTGCCATACTAATTAATCAACACATTATTATAGACATTTAACAATTTAGTCCTTTGATTTTTTTATTCATATTAATCTCAAATACATTTAAGAACACAAAAGAAACTCATACTTAAAATAATTTTATAGTCATTAAAATAATACTTAACAAAAATCCTTAATAAATCATTAATTAAATACACAGAAATTATAATGTCAATTAGAGAACATTGTTTTCCAAATAGAAATACTCTAGATTATTTTATTGCAGGGCACAGTTTTCATTTATAAAAAAGAATCTAGCTTATATATCTTTTAGACTTTAATTTATAATTTAAATATGAAAAATTATTAATTATAAAATTATCTCCTCTTAGATTCAAGCTAAAAGAAAATATTAGAGCAATAAATCTGAAACTCAAGAGAATAGTTCTGTTTGTATTTAAAATTCCAATAAATTTAAAAGAGAAGGCAAAGTCATACAAAAATCAACTCTACATAATTAAAAGTGCATGTGAAAGAAAATGCCTCTTCTGTACCAAAACTCAACTTATAAAATACATTAACCAAAAAAAAAGGGTCAAAGATATAGTCATCAGTGATTTAGCATGCAATCAAATACTATGAGTAAAGTAAGAAATCCAGTGTCCAAACAGTGGGAGCTGCATTCCTCTGTGTGTATGTGTGTGTGTGTATGTGTGTTTGTGTGTGTGTAGCAGGGGGTTATCGACAACAAACACACTAATCTGCGTTGCACCCTGGACAATGACGCTGAGGGACAGACTTGGGTTAAAACCACACCACTTACAGAAAGGTTTCCAACTAGGCTACTCATGGGCAACCTCCAAGCATTTAATAAAAATTTGAAATGAGTGAGACATGAAATGGAAAACGAGATCAGAAATTCTTGGCAATCTCTCTCCCTAAGAGCCCACAGGCATTTGAAATACCAGCTTCTGATGCTGCAACCTGAGGCAGGGAAAAAGACCCAGGTGAGGATACGGCAATGCTGCCTCCCTAGGAATTTCACAGCACCACTAAGAAACAAATGAGGTTGGTACCATTCAAAAAAAAAAAAAAATTCTAAAAATTGCTAAGACTGAAAATATCAAGTACAAAGTCAAGCAAAAAATTCAAATAGACTGCAATGAATGAACACTTTCATCTTAAATATAGATATGCCAATGACATATAACTCCATGCTGACGTTCTCCATACACTACCTAATGAATTGATCTAAAGGTAAAGACCCTTAGGTTTTAGTTGTGACTCTGGTATTAACTTGGGCAACTCAGTCATTTTTTCACCTGTGAAGGACATATACACAAACACACACACACAATGACAAGTGAAACAAATACCCAAAGTTATTAAGAATGTCAAAGGGAAAACATGATTTCATTTATAAATATCTCACAAGTGTACACTTCACAAACGTAATGAATCTGTAAAAAGGGTACAATCTGTACATGTATATAAAAGGTCAAGTGCCATTCCTTCTTGGAGAACTAAGCAATTATATCAGAGAGAGCAGACAAACCCATATAATTTCAAAGAACAGACGCATAACACTTGACACTCTAAGTAACCTAGACTAAGAAGAGGGATAAAATCAAGAACGGCAGAGAAAGAAACATAGCACACAAAGTAGAATTCAATCCAAAACAAATGTCCAAACTATATCCCTATAAAATACCCTCTCCTTTCGGACAACTTAGTGGCTCCTCTGTGAAAATATACACTATACACCTGAACTCATTTAGACAAACTCCATTCTAACTAGATCCTGATCACGTTCTTCCTTTCAATCCCACTGCACCTGAGGGCTGCAAGACTGCTTCTACCTGATCATTCTCTACATGTTTCACTACTGTTAGTGCCCCCTGCTCAATCCAATAACACACCTTTTGAGAACTGAGATTTCTCCCTATTCCCCATCATTATGTTCTGTAGTGCCAAGGCACACTGTAGAAAGCAATCACTGACTGACTAAAATTAATTTACATAGTGAGCTGTATAAAAAAAAAGAGCAAAAAGAAAGGAAAGGACGTTGTTTTGATAGTCAAAACTTTCCACAAACTCTTAATAAAAGATCTCTTTCTTCTAACTAGAAATAATAAAAAATGTTAAGTGATTTCAGGGATACTTTAAGCATGTAAATTAGAAAAATAAACAAAAACAGCAAGATTGTATATTCTTACCACAATTACCCCATAATTTTGCCATTATATAAACTGGTTTCCTTGAATTGGAGGTGTAGAAAAATACATAATTCTTCACCTAAAACCAATTTTGCAAGCCAATATATATGTATGAGACAAAATTTTACATAAACAAAATGAACAAAATATTTCCTACAAAAAAAATTTAAAAGGCAAAACCAGGGGACCAGAATAACAAATGAAACACCTTATACCATATTAAAATATATGATTTCTTTTAAAGTTACAATAATTTTTGATAAGCTAAGTTTGAGAATCAAGTATTTCAGTCTTACAGACTATTATAAAAATTCCTTAAAGAATTTTATTTTATAGTAAATTTTAAGTCACATAGTAACTAATAAATACATGTTATCATTAAAGTGGTATAAATGCTCTATAAAACTTGAAAATCCAAAAATAATATATCGACAACTATAGACCATCAAAATTTGCCACAACTTGCTTGCTAATGGTAATCAACTACACTTAAAGAAAAAGTACATTGCTTACCCCAAAATTAAGACTGAAGAAAAACTACAATTAAGGTAATGAATTTAACTATAAAGGGGATAAAAATAAAAATACAATGACAAAAAAGAACAAATCAAGTCTCTCTTCCATACTATCATTAGGAAATAACCTGTCTACTTTCAAAGCTCTCTTATCATACCTTTCTCAATTGAGTCACATATTTCAATTTAACATTTTTTTTAAATTCCCACTATGTAAGAATTCCCTATACTAGGTCATACAGAAATAAAGTTGAGTAAAAAAATAGCTGCTGAAGTAATAGAAGAGGTCAGATGAAGGAAGAAGCAATGCCCCTGCAAGGCAGAACATAAGGGAGAACAAACAAAACCTAGGGCATCGAAGGGCAGTGAGTCCACATTTGATGGAACAGGTGCCATTTAGAGAAGAGAGAACAGGTGAAATTTCAAATTTGAGAAATTTGGGGAAATAAGGTAACAAATACAAAGCAAAGCACAAGTAAAAGCTGTAGCGGGAAAGCATACAACAGGTTAAACGGCAGAGGATGGCTTCACAGGGTGGAAAAATGTCAGAGGGAGCATCTACATATACACCAAGAGGCAATAAAATGCAACAATAGAGATTTTTTTTAATCCAATATATTTTTATATACCCTAGAACCATATTTTTCCTTTACTAAAAATAAAAGCTTAACACCTATCACCGTACCAGATGCTGTATCAAAAAAGTAAGCATAAATATTCAATATTTTCTTAACATAATAAACCAAGCAGGATTATTTTAGACAAGTGGTAGAAAACAAAGTAGTCAATATTTTAGAGGCTGTCTTTTCAGCAGTCACAATACACTGTAGGATTGCATCTAATTCTACCTAGCCTATTTTTTTCCATTTTGATCAGCTCTGAGATAAAGCTGTATGAACATACATATAAAATGCACATTATAAATGTAACTTTATGAAAAATGAAGAAAAACAATCATAACAGAAATTTAAGTGAACATCTTTGTTTTAGCCAAGTCATTTTTCCTCTCAACATAACAACAAAAGGTTTTATGAGAACTGGGGATTCAGGTCTATAAAACAATTGGAGCCCTCAAGTGTAAGGTGTTATAAAACATTTCCAGTGTATTTATGGTTTCTAAGAACTAGGCTATAACTTTACAAAGCAATTTCCTACTTAAGAGTTCATCTCTTATGGGAATGTATTCAAGTTTAGGAGAAAAAAAAAAAAGACTACAAATTTTGCATTTAACCACTACTTTTAAATTATACAAAATACCACACAAATTAAAAATACCAACTCAAGTTCAAATTTTTTCATTCTATTCACTTTCAGAAGTGTAAAAAGTGAGCTATGACAACTTCACAGTTCTCCTTACCATTAGTAAACTCAATTTTCTCTTTAATTTCGAAAAGCAATTTAACCTAATTTTTAAACTCACAGAACAGCTTGGAAACTTAGAGTCTTCAATAGTAGGTTTTTTATTCAAACAAAAAAGATGAATGCAAAATCTTCATTTCATAGGTCAAGTTTTAAAACCCCACAAAAACTGTACAGAATAAAAAAAAATGAAATGCAAACCAACTTCCATTTCTCTACGTAGTTTATTAGACTACGGTTCACATTACAATCCTGAATGGCAGAATGCATTGTGTTGAGAGGGAGTAAGGAAGAAAAAAAAAAAGAAATTTTATTCTTGTAAAGCATGAATTGGGGTTTACCAAGACAAATCTTACCAAAGGTTTTTTCTTACTGTTTGCATTTCTTTGTCAATCAACATTTTAAAAAAAGCTACTCTGCTATAATAAATTCTAAAAATAATTATAGTCTTATCAAAGTTAATATCACATTAGAGCTTTAAATGAGAGCAAAAAATGTTTAGCTACCAAAATCTTCTAGCTAGAAGAACAAAAACATGAAGTTTTCAATATTCAATCAGTATTATAAAAATCATAAATCACTGAACAAAAATAGGTTTTGTTTCCAAATGAAACAGGATTCAAAATCAAATACCCTAAAACCATACATATACCATATAAATTTGTAATGAATTGCCAGATGTCGGATTACGCAGGGAAATGGTACATTTTCTTAAAATCCCACTGGAACAACAATAATGATCCATCAAAGCACCAGGCTCATCATCCATTTGTGTTTGTGTGTTTTAAATAAAACATAGCTTTTAAAGCCTACTTAGTTGTTGTTGTTTTTTTTCAGGCTTTCAGTGCCATCTAGTGGAATACTGGTGAGGTTACAATTGGAAGGGAGGTTTCCATAAAATGATTTATAGATTTTTCTAGAAGGTTATTAAAGTGGCATTATTTTAATCCAGCTTTATAACACATTTAAGTGATTTAAATAATGTATTTTAATCACTTTTTATACAAAAAAGCATCCAAATAAACACATATTTGTTTTTAAAGAAAAAGATTATGAATGAGAATTGATTTTATTCATAAAAATATACCTATTAACATATAATAAAAACACAAAGGGCGTCTGGGTGGCTCAGTTGGTTGAGCGACTGCCTTTGGCTCAGGTCATGATCCTGGAGTCCCTGGATCGAGTCCCGCATCGGGCTCCCTGCTCGGCGGGGAGTCTGCTTCTCCCTCTGACCCTCCCCCCTCTCATGTGCTCTCTCTCATTCTCTCTCTCTCAAATAAATAAATAAAATCTTTAAAAAAAAAAAACACAAAACTAGAAAGCATATCTTTCATATGTGATACTCTGCCAAATGTTTTTATTTACTTCTCTTACCCAACAGTTATATTTTTCACGGGTATTTTTCTAAATTTATTTCTATGAAAAGGAAAACACTAAAGATAATAGCTTTAGAGACATCAAATATTTTTTTTTTAAAAAGCTATCTTTAAAAATTTCTCAACTTCAGTGAAAAACATCAAGCTGTCTGCCACATTCCTGTCCATTTGGACGCTAATACTAAAGAAAGGCACGTCACAAACTGAAGTAAAGAGAGAGAGAGAAGCCCAGTGTATAGTCTGGATTCTGTTTTTCTATTAGTTTTAAAAACATCTCATCAGACCCACTCTCCAAAAGAAGAAATACTATCTATTCTGAGAAAAGACGTCACAACACCTTTGATCTCAGTGTCTAGAAACCACAATCTTTCCAATACCTTCACCTTCCACGTCCAATAAAATCCTCAGTCCTAAATTCTGCTTTTAAAACATCTCTCAAATTTAACCCTTCCTCATTTCCTAAACTTCATGTTCTTATCTTCTTCTTAATCACGCAATTAAGACAACTTCCCTCACAGATCTGTACCTCTGAAACAAATAATACAATATATGTTAAAAAAAAAGAAGAAGAAGAAGAAGATAGCAGGAGGGGAAGAATGAACGGGGGCGGGGAATCGGAGGGGGAGACAAACCACGAGAGACAATGGACTCTGAAAAACAAACAGGATTCTAGAGGGGAGCGGGGTGGGAGGATGGGTTAGCCCGGTGATGGGTATTAAAGAGGGCACGTTCTGCATGGAGCACTGGGTGTTATACGCAAACAATGAATCATGGAACACTACATCAAAAACTAATGATGCAATGTATGGTGATTAACATAACAATAAGAAATTTTTTTAAAAAAAGACAACTTCCCTTTCATAAGCTCAATGTTTACCTCAACACCAGCTCTCTTGACTTAATCCAACACACTTTCCTCATATCTTGGTAAAGTTCTGAAAACCAAGCTCTGTAGTTAGTGTGTGGTTTTAGGATTCTTTTCATAGATGCTAAGAAGTCAAGTCAAATCCATTTATCTTACTTCACAGAAGTATTTTACAAGCAAGAAAACATTCTGTGCAAACTCCTAGAACGTTATATAAGAGAAGGTACTCGATAAATATTTGTGGAATGCATTAAGTATGCAAACAAAAATACTTTCTTATATTTAGACAAATATATTTTCAAGTTTTGACTGCAACCGAGATTTCTTTTGTTCCCTTGGCCTATATTTTTCTTTAATGAAAAAAATCAAAAGCATAGCTAAACCAATCATGTAATAGCAAACCTAGCTGAATCCTATTTGTATTTATGAGTTAGTAAATTCAGGGTCTTAAAAACAAACAAAAAAACCTTAAAGAATAATACCAGAAGGCAGTAGTTCAGAAAAAATACAATGTTAATATTAGTATTTTTTTTCTCAGTACTCTTTTTATGATATATAACCATTACGGAAGAACTATGGAAAGTGTTTACTTAAAGTTAAGATACAGATTTATAAGGTTCTGAATACTGATTTTTTTTTTTTTATTTGAGAGAGAGAGAATGAGAGAGAGCGAGTACATGAGAGGGGGGAGGGTCAGAGGGAGAAGCAGACTCCCTGCCGAGCAGAGAGCCCGATGCGGGACTCGATCCAGGGACTCCAGGATCATGACCTGAGCCGAAGGCAGTCGCTTAACCAACTGAGCCACCCAGGCGCCCTGAATACTGATATTTTTAATCAGGATTCAACATATACTCTTGAATACAGTCCTAATAAGTTCTGTAACTACTAACCCTGTGGCTATTGTGATTATTATATATTATAATAAATTTTGGTCTCAAGTCTTCGTAAGTCTTACAACCAATTGAATGAAGTAAAAACCTTTCACATCATTCAAAAGTATTAATTTCTTTAAATGGGAACAAATTTAGTCAGTAAATACTATATAGCTTAATTTCTTATATCCTTACCTCAGCATGGAAGTCCCATTAATTTGAAGTAAACAGAATCCATTCCCCAGGAATGAAATTTTAGGTCATCATTAACTCTTTACTCTTTCGCACAAAAACTGTCCATAAAACTTCAAAAACTTTTTCTACAACAATTCCTGTGGTTCCCCTTTCTCCATTCTTGTCATCACGTCCTCCACTTGGCAAAACTTCCCAAACACTGCTCCACATTGGAATCACCTGGGGAATCTCTAAACTTTACTGATGGTACCTGGCTCCACCCCACACACTGTGACTTAATTAGAATGGGGTAGGGCCTGGTTATTAGTGATTCTAATATGCAGCAAAGTTTGTACACCACTGACATTGGCTCTGAACAATTTAAGCTGAGATTTTTGAACTCTCAAAGTTTCCTTTTCTATAAAAAGTTCTGAAAAGAATCCTAATTTTTTTTTCTATTTTCTCCACCAAAATTCCAAATTTTCAGTATATGGATCATTATTTGACTCACATGTCTTAAAATGGGATACAGTGTCATCCTGCCCATAAAATGCAGAAATTGTACCAGATGATTTCTAAGGTTTCTTCCCACTCAGAATTTATATAGTTCTCAAAAAAAAAAAAAAAAAATCAATCAACAGTCCTTTCTGGATTCTCAAGCACACCTAACACCCTTCAGTTTTCCTTCACCATCCTCCTCTTTCTAGTGAGTTGCACCATATGAAATTTGCCAGTATTAGATTATTTTTAACTCAAAGAAACAGCCATTTCCTATGATTCATCCTAGTATTTCCCTACTATTTATTCTTTATACAAGAACTTTTAAAAAAACATTTATTTATTGGAGATCGAGAGATTTATTTGAGAGACAGAGAGCGCACACAATCGGGGGGAGGGGCGGGGGGAGGGGCGGGGGGAGAGAGAGGGAGAGGGAGGGAGGAGACGGAGAGAGAGATAGAGGGAGAATATCTCCAGCCAACTTTCCACTGAGAGTGGAGCCCGACTCGGGACTCGATCCCATGACCCTGAGATCATGACCTTAGCTGAAATCGAGAGTCAGACGCTTATTAACCAACTGAGCCACACAGGTGCCCCAATACCAGAACCTTTAACATAACACAACCCAAGCTAAACTACTTCTTTCTTGACAACTCCACTGAAATCTCAATTCCTTATCACAACTTAGACATTATGACAAGAAAGGGAAGAAGAAATGGGTCCATACCTAAAGACCAAGGATGCCTTTTTTTTTTAATGTTCTACATACGTATACTTGAGTGCGTTAGAGCTATTAGATGAAGTTAACGTTTAAAAGTTTTACTATACAAGTATTTACATTGACTACTTAAATAGCATAAATTGAGTTTGTTTTTTACTTCTTGCATTAGAATATCAGGGGAACCCAAACTAAGACAGTGAGGCATTTTTTTTATTATTGAGAGGTACAATTGACATGCAACATTATATTAGTTTCAGGTGTACAACATAATAATTCAGTATTTGTATACATTGCAACATGATCATCACAATAAGTCTAGTTAACATCCATCACCAGACATACAGAATTTTTTTTCTTAGATGAGAACTTTAAGATCTATTCTCTTAGCAACTTTAAAATATGCAACACAGTATTATTAACTATGGTCACCATGCTGTATATTACACCCCAATGACTTATTTATTTTGTAACTGGAAGTTTATACCTTTTGACCCCTTTACCCATTTTGCCCCCTCCCCACTGCCTCTGGTAGCCACCAATCTGTTCTCTGTATCTGTGAACTGGTTTCTGTTTTGTTTTGTTTTTAGATTCCACATATAAGTGACATCATATAGTATTTGATCATATGGTCTTTCTCTGACTTATTTCACTCAGCATAATGCGCTCAAGGTCTATCCTATGCTTGCATGTGTGCGTGTGCATACACGCACACACACACATATACTTTCTTTATCCATTCATCCATCTATGAACACTTAGGTTATTTCCATGTCGTCGCTGTTGTAAATAA
The DNA here is from genome assembly GCF_002201575.2 of Neomonachus schauinslandi. Classification (NCBI taxonomy): domain Eukaryota; kingdom Metazoa; phylum Chordata; class Mammalia; order Carnivora; family Phocidae; genus Neomonachus; species Neomonachus schauinslandi. The sequence goes on along the minus strand of NC_058414.1, from coordinate 35,940,381 downwards.
TGCTGCAATGAACATGGGAGCGAATATATCTTTTCAACTTATTGTTTTCATTTTCTTTGTAAGTGGAATTGCTGAATCATACAGTAATTATATTTATAATTTTTTTCTGTTAAACTCTCTATATTATTATTATTATTATTATCTATTTTTAATTTTTTGAGGCACCTCCATACTGTTTTCCATAGTGGCTGTACCAATTTATATTCCCATCAATAGCGCACAAGGGCTCCTTTTTCTCTACATCCTCACCAACTTCTTTCTTGTCTTTTTTGATAACAGACAATATAACAGGTATAAATTAAGCTCAAAAAATATCTACCCAAGCCAAACTACTGGGTAGCTTGCTTTTCAAACCTAGTATTATACTGTAAGCATTTTCTCTGCAATACATTTTACTAACTTTAAAACCCAAACTTCAGAATAATTTATAGGATTTAATATTTTTGAAAAAAAAAATGGAGGAGAGGGGAACTACACTGACTACTCTATGTGAAAGAGCCTCTGGCTTCAGAGTTTAACTTATCACCTATTTCCTTTATAGTATCTGTCAGACTTTGCAATCATCTTGTTTAGTGCCTGTCTTCCCTCCACTTGAACTAAGTTCCCTGGCAACAGAGTTTTGTCTTTTTCACTACTATTCAGTCCCTAGAGAATGTCTAGCACAAAACACATGCTCAATAAATTTTTGAATATACATAGGGAAAAGACCAAAAGGCAATGTTAAACTTGACTATGTTGGTGATTTTGTGATTTTTTTCCTTAGGTATCTTTTTCTGTTTACCGTGTTTTCTATTTACAGTATATATTATTTTTATTACAGGAAAAGGTTATTTTAAAATAATCATTTCAGGGCACCTGGGTGGCTCAGTCAGTTAAGCATCTGACTCTTGATTTCGTCTCAGGTCATGATCTCAGGGTTGTGAGACTGAGCCTCCCCCACCCCCACCCCCACCCTTCGGCTCTGTGCTCAGTGGGGAGTCTGCTGGAGATTCTCTCTCCCTCTCCCTCTACCCCTGCTGGTGCACACTCTCTCTTTTTCTCTAAAAAATAAATCAATCTTTAAAAAGTAAAAATAAAAAAATAATCATTTCAAATTAATGTTTCAGACTTTGTAGAAATACTTCTAATAATTTGAAAAATTCAATATAAAGGTCATCTTTTGAAGCCATAGAAGTTCAGTTTATCAAGAATTAGCCATGACATTAATTTTAAGGCAACTGTATAAAAACAAATCATGTAAAAATATATATCACCACCACTCATCATCAGGGAAATGCAAATCAAAACTACAACTCACCCTATAGCACTTGTGATGTTTCAAGAGAATGCAGAGAGAGAACAAGCACAAAGAGCTTATGAGCTTTCTTAGCATGAGGCTACATTTAAGCTGATTGCATTGATCCTAATTTTGCTCTTAACTGTTTTACAATTTAACAACTTAGCTTCTTAGACCAATGCCCCAAGCTTAATCATCACCTGAAGCATTTACATTTGCTGACCTTGTGATCCCAGACTGGCCTCTCTACCCAGAGCCAGGCATATCAAATCACACATTGCAGGCCACGGATGGGGCTGGGGTAATGGGACAGTGAGAAGACTGGGTAATGAGATCATTATAAATTCACTACCTACCCCTACTGGAAAAACATCAAGGTGCATGGTTTAAAGACAACAAAAGTTCATGCAAGGTTTAAAAACAACAGAAAGTTCTTATGCAATACATTCATGTATTTTTTAAAGAGGCTCACCATCAATTTTACACTGGTTCTGAAACATCTAATGCAATCTAACTCAAGGCATGTTCATAATGCATGATCTCTTTTCTTGAGTCAAAGAAATAAAAAGAATTATTTGTCAATTAGGATTTATGGTTATGGCTTAGTTCCCAATTTCAGCAGATGCAACAATCTCTTATAACAACAAACAAAACTGTTCAAAATGCCTCTTTAAGCTTTTTGTCTGACTCATTTCATGCAAATGGGCTGGTTAGAATTTTATCACATTTGGAGAATATGCTTGAGCCTGACCCAAAATTAAAGCTAAGCTATAAATACAAAATTCACGTTAAGGGGTAAGACTCCTCATAGGGGTGGAAAATCACTCTCCTGAGCAGCTGACACTGAGGAGTCACGACAGGCCTTATGATTGCTGACCAAGAGAAACAAACCCTCTGTATTAAGATGCCAGAAACAGAAAACAAATAGTACTTTCAAATATGATCCTCAAATTGAAAATCCCAAGAGCAGACATTCAGAAGACACTTTGATCTGTGATGGAGCTGCTATTCACGGAGGCAGCTCTAAGTGGCAACACCCTGGAGTGAGAAACAGCAGGGGATTTTTTTTTTTTTTTTTACAATGGTTAATAATTCTCCTGAGGGAAAGCCAGCTAGCTTTCAAATAACACCTATTAAATTTGTAAACTGAGAAGTTCACATAAATCAGGGGATTAAAATCTAAGATAGCTACAATTTAGTATAAATTATGCTTTAGCTACCTGCTCAAAAATCTGCTCCATAACAAAAACATAATTAACGATGATTTTTGACTCACAGTGTTACAGCATAAAAAGTAAATTATTTCATTTTATTTCTCCAAATCACAGCAGAAAAATCAATAAGTTTCACATACATACATATATATGTGTGTGTGTATAAAACTGCTTTCAGGCTAAAAAGTTGATACAATAATAAACTCTAAATTTATCAATTTTGCATTTTCTGCTTCACTATAATAAATCATACTGCATCCCAATGAGGAATGAAAGCAAAAACAAGCCCCAAGCCTACTATACTATAAAAATTTACCTAGCTCTATCATAACTACCATCTGCCTGTGGGAAGGAATAGCTTCTGTGAATCAATTATTATCCAAAGGCAATATTATTTCTTAAGGAAGTGAAAAGTCACGCTCACACATGTAGATCAATACCTTTCCAGGGACCCGGAGACTCTCAATGGCACCAAGATCACTAAGGCTTTCCGGAGGGCTTTTCAGACCCTTAAAAAAATAGTAATAATAAAATAAAAAGAATTTTAATTATGCTGCAGAACTGTAAAATGATAGAACATACTTATTAAAATAGAAATCACCATTTTAAAAATAGAAGTTTCCTGCTTTAAAATATATAGAACATGTCTTCTAAAAACAACTGTCAACTTAATACATATAGTACTATTATCAAATCAAGTAAAGATGTACTCTGGAAGTTTAAAAGTATTATATGGCAGCTTCACAACTAATGGTTGAAGTCTAGCTAAACCATGGTTTAAAAACAACCAACAGACAAGAAAATTGGGTGACAAAAAGCATTCTATAAAAGCACTTATATATTAAACATTATCAAATTCACCTGATAAGAAGGACCAAGTATTATGATTCTGTGATATAATATAGCAACCAGCTAGCTAATCAAAGACTTCTAAATAATGCCAATTGCTTAATTAATACATAAATACCCTTGATTCTACCTGATTATTTCTCACCAATGTACCCAATTTATACTTCAATCTCATGGGACTTCAATCTCATGTCTTGCTGCTTTCTACTGTTCTTTAGCTCCTTGGTACCCAGTAATTTCTATATTCACATCAACTGAGGGATTCTGAAAATCTCATTTGAACCAAGGAAAGTTATCAAGACAGAAAGAAGTTAGCAATCTCACTTTTCTTTGAAAGCTCTTTTTAAATATAGGCTCTTCAAAGCAGATATCTAAAGTCCCTGTAATATTAGTTTGTAAACAAAATTAGCTGGTACATAAATTTGAAGAGCATTTTTGTCCTTTAGATGCCCTATATTTGCCCTATGATGTCCTCAGTTACCAAAACATATGGCATACTTAGGTTGACTATTTGAGACTTACAGCAGAACTTACTTATTTTTAAATTATAGAGCTATGTATTCTATCTTCCCTATTATAAAATATGACCAGCCATAACTACATTTTTTTAAGATAAGGTGCTTTGCCTCACCCCTAATTATTCCACTACTCCCAGAACACCCCACCCAGGCTTCTCTCACTTTCATTCTCTCATATTCTCTCTATCCCTCTTTCTCTCCCTCTCATACACACACATACACACACACATATACATACACACGAGTGCAAAACTTCATAATTTGATTCAAAATCATGACCACTCCAAAATATATTTTTAAAATATAACTGCCATGCCTTTTATTTTTTAAAGACTTATTTGAAAGAGAGAGCGCACAAGGGGAGGGGCAAGGGGAGAGAGAGAGAAAGAAAGAGTCCCTAGCAGATTCCACAGAGTGCAGAGCCGCATGCAGGGCTCAATCTCACGACCCTGAGATCACAACCTGAGCAGAAACCAAGAGTCGGACACTTAACCTACTGCGCCACCCAGGTGCACCTGCCATGCCTTTTAAACAAATATTTTTAAAACTATAGATGTGTTTATCCAATCTAACAGAAATTCTTGGAGGAATATATCACAGGTAATTTTCTTTCTCCCCAGAGCTACTCAGTAAAGAAACCAATGCCTGAAATGTAAAGAAGAATGTATATCAATATACAGGAAAAGGCCTTATCTCCAAATTAGTCACCCCATACAATAATAATTTGCTACTAATATATGGCAACTTTCTACCAAATGTACAAAATAAAAGAAGTAAAAATTGGAAACCCTGTTACATGTTAGGAAGTAGGGGAGCTCAGTGATTCAGGGAATGGGCCCCGTGGTCTTGAACAACTTATCTAACCTGCCCATCTTTATATTCTAGTGAATGTGGCAATAATGCAGAGGCCAATAATAAGGAGTAAAGGAGATAATGTATGTGAGAGGCCAAAAACAGTGTCTAGTACATGGCAAGCATTCTTTAAGTGCTAACCATTATTCTGATTATTACTGTGATCACAGAGAAATGCTTTTCTTTTATCAAAACTGAAATAAAGAATTACATAAATGTCTCAGAGCACATCTGACACGTATATTTTAGGATTATAGATCTTAAAGCCTTTGATTAGCAATTTTATAAATTTCTACTGACAAAAATGAAGTCATGATTTTTATCCTCACTTCTCTAAAGCAGAAAGTCATGGTTATAACTATGGTATTCTGCTTTTACAAAATCATTAACCATTACTGATTTTCTTTGGTATTTGGTATTTGTTTGGATAAATTTCTCCAGTTTAAATTTATACAAAATTCAGCATAAATAATACCTGCCTCTGCACTTTATTTCTTTTCTCAAAGAAGATTAACACTTCAGACTACTTCTGTTAGATCTACATGAAGCTTCTATTTCCATTTATGAGACCAGCAACTTATGTCCCAAAGATCAAAAGGAGCATATGAGGTGATTGCTGCCTCCTCTTTTCAGCGAAATTCAACATAGTGGTTATACTCAGTCCTCAATTTCTCTTAAACCCACCCTAATCAGGCTTTCCTCCCCATCACTTCATGAAAAGTGCTGCTATCAGGTACCTGATGACCCCCATGCTGCTCAGTCCAAAGGCTCATTCTCATCTTCAGCCACCCATCTGCAGCAGTTAGCACAGCTGATCATTCCCTTCTCTTTTAAATTTTTTACTTCGGGCTTCCACTCTACTTGGTAGCTCTTTATCTCTTTATCCACCATGTATCCAAAAAATATTTACTGAGCATCTGATACGGGACAGGTGATCTTTGAGATGCTGCAGTCCTCCCTTACTGGCTGCTCCTTCTCAATCTGCCTCGCTAGATCCACCTCTTCCCCTAACCCTGTAACACTGAAATCTCAAATGTTCCAAGTGTGGACCCCCGTTTTATATCCACACTCATTCCACTGGTGATCGTAGCCAGTTTACGTACCTTACATGTGCTTGTAAGTCCCAAATTTGTATCTATATCCTGTGTTGCTCCTCAGTAATTGAGACTCTTAGCCAACTGCCTATTTTATCTCGCCACTTAAATATCTAAAAGAGGCTTTCAAATGAACAAGTCTAAAAACTTTCTGCCTTTCCTGAATCTGTTCCTTCCTCAGCCTTACCCACTTCGTTAAATGGCAATTCCAATGGCTGGGGCCAAACCATCTGGAATCAGCCTTGATGCTCCTCTTTCTCTCACAGCCCAAATACCATCTGCCAAGAAATCCTGTCAACTCTGTATTTACAATATACAAATGATCTAACCTCTTCTCAACCCTTTCATCACTAACACTCTGGTTAAGGCCCACACATTCTCTCATTCAGATTACTGCAACAGCATCCTTTTTGTACTCCCTGGTTTTGCTCTTTTTCCCTCTTCAAACTATTCTTTTAAAAGAGGCCAGAAAGATCTTTCTGAAGTCCATTTATGTAAAAGGAGATCAAGCCTCTGCTTGCTATTTCAATCATAATAGAAGCATGGCTTTGCTATTAGTGAGAAGAAAAGTAGTAGGAGATGAGGTCAAAATGAGGTCCTGTGTGATCTGGCTTCCTGCTCTCAGCTCTCTGACCTCATCCAGACCTCATCTCCTACTGTTTTCTCCTCACTTACTTTACTCCACCCACACTGGCGTCTGGCTGTTCCTCAGCCATGTTCCTGCCTCAAGGCCTCTGCATTTGCTCTTCCTTCCACCCGGAATGCTCCTCCCCAAATATCCGCATAGTTCCCTTCCTCACTTCCTTCAGGTTTTTACTCCAATGTCACCTTCTCGGTGAGACCTTCCATGGCCAAACTATCTAAAATTATAAATGATCCCAATGTGCCAACAACTCCCAGGCCTCCCTATCCCCTATTCCTCCTAAGCATTAATCCCTATGTCTGCCTGAGCACTTGTCTGTTTTGTTCACTGCTACACCCCCAAACTTAGAATAGTGCCTGGCACATAGTGCTCTGTAAACATTTGTTGAATGAACTGAAGGAACAGAGGGCCAACATAATAGAGAAAGCTGAACAACAGACCTCATCTAAATAAAGAGTGCCTACAAAGCCCATCCTCCCACTCTTTTCCACACCAAGATCCTTGCAGAGCTGAAATACCAAAAAACCTAAGTTTCATAGACCTTTCTTGTCTCTCCACCTTAATGATATTATCAGCATATTCTTTAGCCTTACAAAAAAGAAACATCTTTGTGTATATTTATTTGTAATACTACTAAATTTAACCCAATAATAAACAGTACTAGATAAAAATCTCCAATGTAACTCCAGGCGGCAGCCTACTTTCATACCTCAAAGATTCATGAAACGTGTATTAGTAATGATTAAACATGTGGAAGTCAAGCCATAAACAAACATAATGAGGATGACTTTTAAAATCTGTGTAGGGGCGCCTGGGTAGCTCAGTCAGTTAAGTGTCCAACTCTTGGTTTCGGCTCAGGTCATGATCTTGGGATCATGAGATCAAGCCCCACATCAGGCTCTGCATTCAGCATGGAGTCTGCTTGAGATTCTCTCCCTCTTCCTCCACCCTGCCCCCCATTCGAGAGCTCACTCTAAAATAAATAAAGAAAATCTTTTTAAAAATCTATGTAAAACTCCTAATTTTACCTCACTTTTTACACAGTATAGTTCCAGCTTTTTGTATGTGTTCTTTAGTTTTTTTCTATACCAACTAAGCACTGATTTGACCTGCTCAAGTCCAATAAGCAACCGATGGAGGCTGAAGAATCACCATTTTCACAGTTGCACTACATTTAGGAGACCTCTGTGATCAAGCACTTCCTTGGTAAGACCCAGGAGATGTGTTAACTCCTTTATCTCTTTATCTTCATCATATCATATGAACATCACCACCAGGCTGACCCCATGAGTTACATGTTACTATTTATATTTTAAAGATGTGGAAACAAATGCTCTAAAAAGTTTGGTGACTTCCTCAAGATCACATGGCTCCAGCAGGATGGAGCAGGACCCAAACATCCTCAAGTAACAAGTGGTATGAACCATAACACCAGTACTCAACAAATGTGAGGGATCGCCACTTACTTAAATCTTTTATTATTCAAAGAACTTTTAAATTTTATTTTCATGACATTAACAATATAATTTAAAAGGAGTAAAATAATCATGTAGGATTCACGTATTCTTCACAAGATATTTACCATTTGTAACCTATTCAGATTATCTCTCAAATAAGAGTTTAATTTGGAATTTGTAATCTCCTTCTAATCAACAACAAAACTCACAAATGAACCTTTCACTGAATGATTATCCTCCATATTCTCCAAAGTCCTCAAAATTCTCTGATTTAAAATTCTAAATTATACTTCTTTCATATAAAGATAATGATGAATGGCCAATTCTGGTGAAATATTAGAGTTGAATAAATAAAGGTATTTAAAACCAAATCATAACCAGTAAGTGTGTAAAAGGAAATTCTGCCACTTCTTCCTTGAAGGAAGCTGAGACATTATTAGGAAGTCCCTAACATTTATGAGATGGAATTAAAAAAAAAAAAAAAAGCCAAAGTTTTTATTCATGAATTGTCATTGCAGCAAAAAATAAAAGGCCATTATTTTGCCATAACAACGATTTTTTAAGTATCTTTTCACATACATTAAATTATTGGTGACTCTCATAAGAGAACTATAAAATAAGATTAACAAAAATAATTATTATTCTCATTTTCACATCTGGAAATTTAAGCTACAAGGTTTGTGAACTTGCCCAAAGTCATAAAGCTACCAATTCTGTCTTCAACTCATCCGTTTTTTTCACGCTTTCCAGTCATCTCTATTGCACAGACCTCACCTCCCTACCCCGGCCACCTGCTCAAAGACGACACACAGCCTAGATAAAGGGAGCCCTGCAGCGTAGCTGGGGCTGTCACTGGAACGATGGCAAAAAGGAGAGGAGACAAAGATAGCCCTCATTGAAACTCGCTCATTGACCTTATCTAAAGGAATATTTCTGGGACGCCGCTACCCGCCTGAGCAGGGCTCAGATCACGGTGGCTCAGGTAAGTTTTCCAGGGTGTGCCCCGGCTTCCCAGTGCCCCTGATACCTGCCACCAGCCATACCTTCAGTTAAGCCAGCAAATCTTATTGCTCCGCCCGCCCCAGCCCAGAGACAGAACATCTAGGCTCCTCTACCAGCAGAGACGGAGGAGGCCTTCGCTTCAGCCTCCGCTACTTACCTGTCGGGTCATAAGAGATTTGATTTTTTGCATGTCGGAATCGTAAGAGTGGTACCTTGCCGCAAAGAACTAATAAATCACGCCGAACCACCAGACAGCTGGCCCGGGCACAGAGAAGCCATAGTGACTAGTCACGTGGAGCTGCTGACCCGGGTCATCCTTTCCCGCGCTGAGCATGCTGGGCATTGTAGTCTTCCGGCCGCCGCGGACACCGGCAATGAAGAGACGAGGACAGCTCAGGTACTACATTTCCCAGGAAGCAAAATAGCGGACGCTTCAGTTAAGCCAGCAAAGCTTGTTGCTCTGAGTGACCACGGCGACCGCCCGTCTTTACGGAGGTACTTGCTCTTGGTCACCCCGCTTCGGTAAGGCGAAAACCTAACTCATAGCTGACCAGGCATTGAACGACAGGAGCAAGCCCTGAGAAGACCGTATATAAACCGGACTGACGTGATTTCCCCCTCACAGTGTAGTGGAGGAAACCCAACCTGGTCCAGAGAGGCGGGGTGGGAGGACGTGAGACTGACGTGACAGGATCTCAAGGAAAGGCACTTTCCCAGAAGTGATCTGAGAACCTGGGACTCTGCAGCTGGTTCTGGGCTTTGGCCTGAGGAAAGGTGTGGTGCAATAGGCAGCTGTCCAAGGTTAGGGCTGTTCTTCCTCAGTCTTGACATCCACTGCAAAAAAATAAAACCGCATCTGATCTAAGGCAAGTCGAGATAGAAAATATAACAATAATAAGTATACATTTATACACTTTAAAGTTCTCATTTCAACTCTTAGCAGTTTAGTTAAATTGAGGAAAGTAATAGGAGAGGTGTTAGGCGTTTGATTTAAGAAAGAACTGTCCAGGGGCGCCTGGCTGGCTCAGTCAAGCATGCGACTCTTGATCTCAGGGTTGTGAGTTCGAGTTCCCTGTTGGGTGAAAAGATTATTTAAAAAACAAAATCTCTAAAAAGAAGGAAAGAGAAAAGAAAGAACTTTCCAATTATGAGAATACTAGGGGGAAAAAAGCAATCCAGAGTTAACAACAGGTAGCATTTATTGAGAGCTTACTACATGTCAAGAACTCTGCTAAAAGCTTCACATATATTATCTCATTTATCCACACAAACATCCTATGGGGTTGTACAATTATCCCCAATTTATTTTTTTCTTTTATTTTTTTCAATTATCCCCATTTTAAAGATGAGGAAACTAAGGTATGGAGAAACTAAGTAACGTGTCTAAGATTACTGCAACATACAAACAGAAACTGAAGGAGTGATTATTTGGATGTTGTTTCAAGTAAGAGTTTCATGTATGGTGTTGAAGAGTGAGTCATGAAGTATGGTACCAATAATTTTTTAAAATTTACATTTAATTAATGTTTATTAGAAAACCTGTGAGTTCAGAAATATTTCCTAGGACAACTGAAAAAGTGTTAAAGTGTGCCAAACTAATGAAAAATACTAGGTAAACCATAGTATGGGTGGTAGAAAGATATGGCAAAAATAATAAAAGTAGTTTGCAAATAACTGAAGCTTAGAGGACATTATATAGAGGTTATTTCCAATTCTGAAATTCTATCATTTGACCTCTGAGTCTTGCCTTTCCCTTTGTCTCATCTTTACAAATGAGGTGGTAATATTTGACCTAAGATTTTGTAAGGATAAATGAGATGATGTAGTTGAATACCAATTTATAAATGGTAAAGCACCTTACAATTATGAAGAATTATAGTCACAAGTCTGCCTAGTTTGCTGCTCCAACAGAACCACTTTGTACATACATCTATCATTGTGCTTAACAGTTGCTTTTGAAATTATATGTTTACCTATATGCTTCTCTGTTATTTCTAACCCCATAAAAAATTCCAGGCACTTTTGGGCAATCCTAGTTTAGTTCATTCTTTACCTGCTCTAGTCTTTATTGCCAGGCAGTTCTTATGTGAAAATAATCAGTATTTAAAAGTCCTTGAAGGGGTGCCTGGGTGGCTCAGTCAGTTAAGCGTGGGACTCTTGGTTTTGGCTCAGGTTATGATCTCGGGGTCATGAGGTCAAGCCCGTGTCAGGCTCTGTGATCAGTGCAGAGTGTGCTTGAGATTCTTTCCGCCTCACCCACCCTCCCCTCTGCTCCTCCCTCTGCTCACTCTCTCTCTCTAAAATAAATAAATAAACAAACAAATAAAATCTTTTAAGAAAAGTCCCTCAAAGCATCAAAAGAAACAGAAACTGCTGACTATATTAGCATATAAAATGAAACCCAATTCAGTTTTTGATTGTTAGGCACTAGGCAACACTACACTAAACACTTTACATTAGTAACATAGAGTTTTGGTCCTCAAGCAGTTTACAAGTTAGTTGAAAAGCGTATATTAGAGCTGATCCAAGACCAGTAGTCTCAAACCTGACCATTCAAATGCACCTGAGGAGTATGCCATTGTTACTGTTTTCTTTCCGGTTCTTTGTTTAAGATCTTCAGTGATTCTTACAGGCAGCCAGCTCTAGCGTTTCAAATCCATTCCTTAGAAATGAGAAAATTGATCCATCTAAGGTTTCAAGGTCACACATTTTAAAATTAGAGCTTGAATTGGAACTAGAACCCAGATCCAAAACCAGAATTTCCCCCTTCATACAGTCAATACACAAAGTTACAAGTGACAAAAAAGATTTTTTATTCCATGTATATTTTGTCTTTTTCTATCAGCCTAATTGGGGAAATTAATATTTTCTGTAACTATTTGACCCTGAAAAGTCAAGAAAGCATTAAAACTTTATTTTACCCTAATACTCTAAGTTTTAGTTTATTTCTTATAAACTAAAAATAAATGAACAATCCAGTCTTCTACAAGTTCAAAGTCTGTAACCATAATATTAAAAACATGTAAATCAGTGCTGTTGTCTAAATAAACTATATGCACATAAGGCTTATTTAGGACTTTTACATTTGCCTGAAGGCTGTTAGTGATAGGACAGAGCAACTAGCAGAAAGTTTGGATGGCCTGCCAACAAGTCTTGAGGAAAGCTTGCCGGGTGATAGCCCCTTAGTAAAGGACTGCCAGCCCCATTTTTGAAGATTGAAACATCAGGGCTAAGAGTTTAAGTTGTTCTGATTCAAGACAGCAGCATTAGCAGTAAAGTACGATAAGGGCATATTCCTGATGGCCCAAACCGGAGGAGCCTCTGGAAACTTAAATAAAAGCTGGTTTGATTAGGAAGATACATTTCAAATCATCCTATAAATAAATATCAAAGCAGCACAAAGTTGTGGCCTCTCCAGGATGAGGTAACTACACTTTCTGAGCAGAAAACAAAACACTTGCTGAAGGTAAAGCGGTGAGCTGGAGAGGAGCCCAGGAAGGAAGACTGCTGCATAGTCATTTAGCAGCCACATCAGTAGATCCAGGCTTCTCAGAGGCAGCACTGTAGATTTAACTATAGAGGAGTGAACACCAGCACAGGCATAGGTGATTGAGATGGCCTCCTCTAGCGGCCAGCTTTTCCCAGTAACCTGTAAACTGTAACCTTTCCTAGGATCTGTCTAATTAGAACATAAGACAGTGCTTTCTTTCCCCGGTTCTTAGTCCCCACTATTCTACATTGACTTTGGCATTGGCATTTTACCACCTTTCCAATTCTTCTTAACCATTCCAAAATATTCATATGCTACTAATAAATAATGAGTGCAGGTGTTTAAAATGCATGTAGCCAACTGCTTGCCTTATGAAACAAGACCAATCTTAACAAATGAGATAATAAATGTGACTTGAGAAGTGACAAAAAAGCCCGCCCCCTCCAAAAAAAAACTCCCCCCCATACACAGCGGCTCTTTTCATTGCTTGAAATTTAATCACTATAGATATGGATTGCTTAAGTTAGTCAGCCTTTTCACTTTAAATGTAAATATAACTATGATCAATAAACAGGCTCCTGAAGAGTATAGTAGAGCAGAAACCCCCTGTAGATTACAAGTCAGCTGTGAGATATTGATGGTGGGAAATTTCTCATATAATAATAAAACACTTTAAACCGTTTTTTGCAACCATGTAAAAACTGACAACAGTTGAAGTTCTATTTTAGCATTACCTTGTATGGCTTCCTGAGTAAACATCCTGAATTCAGAAATTACTCTGGCAGGTAAGATTTAAGCATACCATCTGCCGCTAGAGGGCGCTTTGTCGTGGATGTGCCACGTAGCACTTTCCCAAGGCTTTGGGTACGGGTATTGTCATTTTTTCATGTTTGCCATGACATGAAAAGATCACAACTATGATTCATTTTGGCATTTATTTACATTTATTTACATAGTGTCCATTATCACCTATGTCATAAAAGAAAGGACATTTTAAAGTAACACGAATGGACATTTTAAAGTATAACACGAATTTGCCTAGGACCCAGAAAGCTTCACCATGAGCCACCACTGGGTTTGAAAAACCCTGGAAAGAGTTTATTTTAAAAATGAAATTAGAAATTAATATTGATTTAAAAGATGTGAGGGGAATCTATGCATTATCTGTAGAATGTCTCTATTACTGAATTGTGTTTTTTGCAAACCAATGTTAAAATTTATATGCATTTCTTAACTTCAATTGAGAATCAGAAGACAGTGGCCAAGGAGCATTTGGGGTTTATTTCTTAACAAAAACGCTAGTTAAGCACCGGTGAGGTGCTAAGGATCCATAATTAATTAGAACGGTTTTTGTATTTGAGTTGCCCAGAGCAAAAATAAACATGCAAGAAAATTAATTGAGGTTAATGAGATAAGTGCTACAATAGATGTATATCCAAGATTTAGAGATAGCACAGAGAAAGTTGTGGTATAGTAATCAGCTGGGGGGAAGCTCTTGCTGTTTTTCTGAATCATGGAGAGATTATAAAGTGACCTCTGAAGAGGCCTCAGGTTTTCCAAAAGTCACTCACTCTCTTTGCCTATAAAAGCACTTCTGGAAGAGGTGGGAGCCTGGGGCGCCTGGGTGGCTCAGTCGTTAAGCGTCTGCCTTCGGCTCGGGTCATGATCTCAGGGTCCTGGGATCGAGCCCCGCATCGGGCTCCCTGCTCATCGGGAAGCCTGCTTCTCCCTCTCCCACTCCCCGTGCTTGTGTTGTCTCTCTCTGTCAAATAAATAAATAAAATCTTTAAAACAAAAAAAGAGGTGGGAGCCTTACTGCAAAAAATGTTTCCAAACTTGGATTCTAAAATAACTATCATTCCTTTTTTTTTTTTTTACCTTTACACTTAAGGAATAGTCTTTTTTCCATTATTGAATTCCTTCAATGAGCCTTTACTGTTAAAAATGATTTAGGCAGGAATTTTGCTGGATTTGATGCAGATTTTATTACATACTTTATGTTATATGCTTCATGTTATATATGTTTGTTATATACTTTACATAGTGGCAGCCTTAGACTAGAACCTTCTTGCAATAAATGAAATTAAATGGGAGTTAACTTATAACTTAGTAAATTAAGTGGAAGTGCTAAGACTGCCTGCTCCCATGGCAATGAAGAGGTCAGGCTGAAAAGCTGTAGCCCGGACACCACAGTAGAGACAAGAGCTTCTCTGGGCCATTGGTTTACTTCCTCTATGCTTCAGCTGTGAAAATGTGGCTTCAGATATTATCTGTTTTCATTATAATTATGCATGGTCCATGATTCACTGTCACTTGGAAACACACCTGTGGTTTGCTTTGAAAAATAACATGAATCCATAGATTCAATAAAACCATGCCAGATGTTTATAATAGAAAATAATACGTAGAAAAATACATTTTTAAAGATACTCAGGTGCTCTGTTTTGATTCTTTGGTATAACTTTTACATGTTAGTGACTTCATGATGATTTGTAGTTTTAGCAGATATATGAAATACTTCAATTTTCATAGAAAAAGAATTTTAATTTCAAAATAATGGCATAATTTTGCATGATAGGAAACCAACTTACCTTTTTCAGGAAATTTCACAATATGCTCTCATTATGAAAGCATACTATTTTTCAATAAAGTCACCCAAAAGGATGTTTTCCTTCATGTGATTATTAATAACCAAGAATGATTCATGAGATATACTGACAATTACTGATAGTCTGATAATCGCTAAGAAGCTGTTCTAAAGTCATAAGCCTGTATTCTTGCACAGTATATAACAGGTGTTCCCACTCCCTGTGTCCTTTGTATACACATTCATTCTGTATTCAAATCACAGAAGCAAGAGACAGGATAGGGTCTGTTACCTCACTGCTAATTTCCCTAGCAAATAAACCAGCAGCTGCTGGTCCATGAACCAAGTTGCCACTGGGAACAGGGCACTGTATGCATGGGACAGGATGCTTTCATGGAGTCCTTCAGCAGCACAGTTGGGGGCTTTCAGTGCAAAATATACCTCCTTCTCTTAGGTAAGACACTGCATTTCAGCTGTTGTTTGTTTTGTTTTGTTTTGTATTTTTAATTGTGGGCATAAGGTAAATATTTGCTTTAAGCTGTAGATTCACTCAGATAATTGAAGAACAGCTCAGAACCTTTTAAACAATAGCACACTTTGTTCCAGTAAAGAAGCAGGAACATTTAGGAGAAATGAGGTTGAATAAACGATGATTGTGGTTTTCTTAGAACAGCAATTACTGTCAACAGTACTCATTAAGAAAGTTAAGACCTTCTAAAAACCTAATGAATTTCTTCTTTTTTCAGAGTTTACATACAGATTTAATAGTCTTCAATGCATTTTATTTTGGCAAATATTCACATAGGCCATGAATTTGTGACCATTTTTAGTGAAACCCATAACAATTTATGCAAATGGTTTTAATTAAAAATATTGTGGTAAACTGTCAGCTCTGCTTCATTTTAAATTACCTATCATAAAATGTAGAAAAAGGTGAGGTTTCAAAGTTACAAAAAATATTGTATACACAATAGGGAGCTATTTGTGTTAAAAAGTATTATTTCTCCAAAATACCTTTAGCCTTTCTCTTTGTCCAATGGTTAGTCTTACTACATTTTTTTTCCTTGACTTTACTGTTTTCTCCTCATTCTCCTCTTCATTCTTAAAGAGTCTTTCTCCAACATTCCCACTGTTTTTGTGTCATCTTTTTTTTCACTAGGTGTTCTCTTTTTCATCCTTTTCTAAAAACTGAGTTTCCCATAGTTGGTGATTGTTTTACGTTGTCAAATTCAAGCCTATATAGATTTTTAGTTTTTGAAATTTTTAGAAAAAATCAACAAGTACCATTACTGACTTTTTATCTTTGTGCATTTTTCTGGGCTCTGAAAGTATCCTGTGTGTCAGTGCCCCCACTTATTTTTAATTTTATAACAACAGGCATGCTGTCATTTCATAAGTAATATTTTTGAAGCTGGCTTTAAGAAGAACTTAAAAACAATTTATTTGAGGAATTTGACTAAAATAAAATTAAAATTACTAATACATAGAAATAGATAGCATGTTCCTAAGTAGTTAAAATGGTTATCCCTTAAGTCTTTCTTACACAAATTCACTTTTCTCCATTGATGGTGTGTTGTAAAGATCATATGTAATGTGGAAATCTCTTTGTTTTTAGAATATTGGATATCTGATTTTTTTTTTTTGAAAAAAAAAATCTTAAAAATTTTGAAGCCCAAAATGTAGTTTGTAAAGGCTATTCAAAGTACAACTTCATAGTTTCTATTTTCTCTGAAGATGCAGGAGTTTATTTTCAGTCAACAATAGTTGTGTTATGCTTGCTAATATCATACATGATAAAGGGGAAGTAAATGCCAACTATTTTAAGGTACAGCTAGAGGTCACTTTGTGAAGTCTGATGTTTATATTCAATACAGTGAAACTGGTCTAGGGAGTCTTTTGTTTCTGGAATATAGATAAATTTTACAGTATGACTTCAAGTGTTTCTAAACACTGGACATTCGTTTATAGTGCTGTTGTTAGACAGTTTAAGGGAGTCTCTAAAAGGGAGATTATTGCTATAATGTTGTATGTTAATTATTAATATTTCTTCAAGTTAATGTAATGCCTTATATGCAAAAAGTCTAAGAATTTTTCTTTTTTATATTTAAAAAGTAGGTATTAGTGACTCTAATAATAAAATTGAATTTTTATTTAAGTCCAATTATTTGGAATATCAAAAGGAAATTAAATTTCATCAATTTTTAAAATTTATTTTCTTAAGGTTTATTTGTTCACACAGAGGTTGACTTCCTAAAATCAATAGTTTTAGTTCTTTAGGTTTTCTCATACAACTAGAAAAGAGAGCTTAAAAAATTCTCAAAATGAAACTAATTTTTAAAGTTAATACAGTACCGTATGAGAGCATAGGTTTATCACATCTGTAGTGCAAAATACAACAGTGAAAAAAGAGTGTGTTCTTAAGATGTAGAGGAGGTAGCTAATCATCTGTTTATTCACCAAAGTTCACTACAAGTAAGGATTACATCATATCAATAGGTTCTTTCCTGCAAAATGAAAAAATTTTTGTAGCTGAGATAAGATACTCTATAAAGAAAATTACAATCTTTGCTGATATTCTTATAACTTGCTATCTATAATTTATCTGATAAAATGGTATAGGCAATCTAAGGAAAGAGCTATTGTAATAGCTGTGCTCTCTTTCACTGTCATACGTATATTTGAAAAAGAACATATATTTGAAAAAAAATTAAATGATATGATTTCATATGATCTGATATTATAAACATTGAATACATTCAGAGATGTTGATAGCAATGTATTATTTAAGGCATTATTACATGACACAATTTCTGAAATAGCCCAAAGAACTAGTTCACCCCACTTAAACAATTATTGTAAGTGCCATATAAAATGTTATTTTCTTCTAAAGTAGTTCATTATTCCTGGGCTGCAATATTTGTATTGTATTTAACCTTGCATTAAATAAAATTTGCTTCCCATAACTTCAATCATAGACTTTCCAATCAGTCTTTTCATGCTTAAGATTCAACATTCTGATTCAAGATCCAAAAATCACCAACATTTCTATTCTAGTCATGCTAGCACTACATAGTAGTAAAGTGCCTCCCAACCATTTTCTGACTACTAAAATCTTAGTTAATCTTTAAACTATAACTACTAAAAAAAAAAAAAAAGTAGATGAAAAACATTTCTTCCCCTTTTCCAAAAAATAAAACAAAAGGGAAAAAAAGACCCTAAACAAGGACTTATGACTTCCCCAAACAAGAACAGATTGGCCAGAATTGCATTCAGGCCATCTATATCTATAGCTCACTGTCAAAGGCAACTACCGAGTTTTAAGTCAACAGCCATGAAACTTTTTCCAGAGCATTCTCAAGGCAATGATGTAGATTCCCACCATCCCCCATGGTTCCTTGGTAAAAAAACACAGTCGCCGCCTTACTAAAGGACATCCAGGGATTGTGACTTAAGTGGACTAAAACCTGAGACTCAATACTTCAAAATTCTGTGGGCCCTTTCAATTAAATATGGGCCTTTCACCTTTGAAAGTAAGGTAGGTGCTACCCTGAGAAAAGCACCTCAGGATGTCACGAACAAACATACATAGTAGAGAGAGACTTAGACCTCATCTAATATTACCCTCCTTTCACACATGAGAAAACTGAGGTCCAGAGAATTAGAATGACTTTTCTAAGGCCACTTAACTGGCCAATCATCATTTTATCCCAAGGGTGTGTCCTTTACTAAGACCTTGCATTTCATCAGTTTTTAACTTTATCAAAGTGTCAAATACAGAAATCTCTCTGCAAATTTAGAGATTAGGTTCCTAAAATCTCTTATTTCAAGGCAATTTGCAAGTGATGAATTTAATGACTAAATGGTGACAGTAGGACAAGGAAGTCCAAGATCAACAGTGAACTGTGAAACCTCATAAATACTTCCATATTCACTGAAATATAAAAGGAGACAGCAACACACTTCATAAATACAGTGAAAATTATGTTTGATGTATCTTAAGTTAGTAATAATGAGTATTAAAAAACAAGTTTTTATTTATTGCTTACCAGGAATTTGTCCAGAGCTTCCTATCCCCAATTTCAATGAAAAGCATGTAGATGCATGTTGTTTTGTGCAGATAACACATATGCTAAGAGGAATCTTTTCCTTTAGTGGTCCCTCATCCAAATGCCCAATGTGTTTCTCAGTCTGTGGCTTGAAGAACTTTACTCTCTTCTGTTGGCCCCTGTTTCACATATCACAGACATTACTGGGTTTAAGTCCTAGATTTACCTTCTCTTCTTTTTTCTCTCTCTTATGATTTCCTTGCAGAAACCACTACTCCTTTTCTGCAATCCATTTTATCTCTGCTTTAGAATTCCCAGCACGAGTTCCTTCTTTTTCTAATGATTCAAACTAGGAACAACTACAAATTTAACATTCTTGCACTTGCCAGAAAAGAAAACAGAAGCAAATCCTCATACCTTTGTAACTCCTTTGTTATGAACCAAATCACTAAAATGAATGTACAGGTACAGCCCATTATCAGGAAAAAAAATTACAGAGTCCATCACAAATACACACAGAGCCCAAGGAAACTATAAGACACATACTTATTTTGCCCATAGAGTCACCTAATTCTCAGGCCATACAGTCAGTTTCAGGTGAACATCTGGGAGTTCCTTCTCCCTCTAACCTCCTGTGATCTTCATCTTTTTGCTTTCTCCTGAGTTTTTCTCTAATTTATCTGCCAGACCCAGGTCTCACTCTCTACTAATAGCTAACTGAGGACCAAAATGATGGAAATCTTTACTCTCACCTCCAGCCTGGAAAGTAAGAGAGAGATTTGCTGTTGGTAGAATTTGATTCCTCTTAGTGGCAGACTACATCTTCCAGTTTCTCCAAAGAAATCATCACACAAACAGACCTTTATACCTTTCCTTTCCTAATATTGATGGCCTTTTATAACATCACTTAGATAAAGCTTAAAGACCCTCTTTCTAGTAGGGATGAAAAGGGAAAGCAATTAAGGAAAATAAACATTTTTATATGAGAAAATTGAAATTGTAAGGTATCTCTATTTGTGCCCAAATTTCTATTTTTTCTTACCTAGGATTTTTTTTTTTATTCCACCTTCACTCATCTGTATTTGGCTTCATCAAGTTTTCTCTTTCTAGTGGATCATTTCAGTAGCTACAAACATACTGTTTAGCATCCATCCAAAGAAATAGAGAAGAAAGAAAAGAACATTTTTCTGCTCCCCTTCACAGCAGAACTCCCCAGAAGTATTGTCTATACTCACTGTCTACAGTTTCCATTCTTTCTTTTTTCCCTCAATGTTTAAAATACTTCACATTTAAATTCCTCCCATTCTCTCCCTATTTCAAATGTTCATATGCTGTCGGTAGTATCTTGCTCCTTTTTAAAATGATGCCAAAGCAAATAGTTTTTAATTAGGATTCAAGCAACATGGTAGTCTGAACTAAGGAGGAGTCTCTTCTTAATTGCAAATACATAGAAGTGCTAAATAAAAACTTAAAATATGTATCATGGCTCAAGGTAAAGGTATGGAAATCTCCAGGTGCCAGAAAATAGGAAGAAACCTGCAGACATAGCAGTGAGTGCATGGGTCCAAACAACACAGGCAGGCAGGAGGCTGGGAGCCAGGACCATGCGTTGGGCAGAGCTCCCTGGCCCAAGGCCCTCCAGGCTCTCATTCTGTCTTAAACCCACATTAATCATGCTTTCATGCCCAGTATATCCTTTCAGTATTGCCCCATGGATGTCATATGGGTATCTCAAATGAACATGTCCAAAACTGACTCCTAATCTGCCCCACAAAAATCTCTTCTCCCCAGTCTTCCCCATGGTTAATTTATTAGTTGCCCATTAATAAATGACAACCATTCTTCCATTTGATCAGGTCAGCAACCTTAGAATCATTCTTGACTCCTCTTTGTTTCTTGTATTTCACCCCAATGTGTCATCAAATCCTATTAGCACCACCAGCCTTTCTCACAATATCTTTTACTACCACACTTGTCCATGTGACAAGCCTTTGGCTAAAGAGGAAAACTTCCAATAATGGTCTAGTAAGCCATTGCAGAAGACTTTGGAGAGAGATTCTGAGGAGGAAGTAGCTCCTCAGTGTTTCTCAAATCACAGAGTTTAATTAGGATATGATATGATTCAAACACAATTTCATAATTTTTCCGGGTTTCATTGGACTTTAGAATTAACAATCTTTCCCAGTTCTCTTTTTCCCATTATTCTTTAACAGCCATAGATAATAACTTCTGCTTTTCCTTTTCATCTTGCCTTTAAAGAAGCCATTCAATCAACATAGTCTTTGGGTGGAGTTTTTTAAATGCAGCAGGTTTAAGAGACAAATATTTACCTCTGCAGGTACTAGAATGCTCAGTACCTAGAAGCCTCTCTCCTTTGTAAGCATTATTACCCGATCAGGTTCTCTCTGTATTGCCCCTTAGATTGTGAAATGTGGTTCAGGGTCATTACAACTTTCCTTTCCTTTGTAGCAGGCACTTGCTCGGGGCTGAAAGTGACAGTGCCCTCACACACTGTTCATGGCATCAGGGGCCAGGCCCTCTACCTCCCTGTGCACTATGGATTCCACACTGTGGCATCAGACATCCAGATCATATGGCTGTTTGAGAGACCCCACACGATGCCCAAATACTTACTGGGCTCCGTGAACAAGTCTGTGGTTCCTGACTTGGAATACCAACACAAGTTCACCATGATGCCGCCCAATGCGTCTCTGCTCATCAACCCATTGCAGTTCACTGATGAAGGCAATTACATCGTGAAGGTCAACATTCAGGGAAATGGAACTCTATCAGCTAGTCAGAAGATACAAGTGACCGTTGATGGTGAGTCCACTATAAGTGACCTGGGCCGCAGGGAGCATGGCAGTTAGTAACAGCTCAGGAGATTAGACTACCTGGGCTTTAGGTCCTGGCTATGCAACTTTGGGCAGGTTAATTAACCCTCAAAACCTCAGTGTTTCGGGGCGCCTGGGTGGCTCAGTTGGTTAAGCATATGCCTTCAGCTCAGGTCATGATCCTGGAGTCCCAGGATCAA
Organism: Neomonachus schauinslandi; assembly: GCF_002201575.2. Taxonomy (NCBI): domain Eukaryota; kingdom Metazoa; phylum Chordata; class Mammalia; order Carnivora; family Phocidae; genus Neomonachus; species Neomonachus schauinslandi. The sequence continues at coordinate 35,918,319 of NC_058414.1, read as the reverse complement.
GCCCCAAGTTGGGCTCCCTGCTCACTGGGGAGCCTGCTTCTCCCTCTCCCTCTGCTGCTTCCCCTGTCTGTGCTCTCTCTTTCTCTCTCTGTCAAATAAATAAAATCTTAAAAAAAAAAAACCCTCAGTGTTTCATGGCACAAATTCCATTATATATCTCACAAAGTTTTCTGAATATTAAATAAGACATGCATGTAAAGTACATGCATAGTGGCCAACGAAAGGTAATCAAGCAATAAGCAGAACTTAATTTGTTTGCCTGGAAACTATCAAGGATAAAGTTGCTGATACAGTAAGATGGAGGAATTTTTTTTCTCAGTATCAGAACACACCCTGGGAAGAGCCCTGTTTTTGTCACATGAAGGCTTTTATTTTGATACACTGTTTGGGAGAGGATGAGACTTGCTCAAGGACTGTACTTAAGGAACAATAGAAGTTGCTGGATATGTCCTCTGAGGGATTATGGAGTCAGCTAAATTTCAGACCTTTATTTTCCTTATTGAGGTATATAAGTAGCATGCCTTAAATATACTATGTCCAAACCCCAACTTCTGATTTTCCCCTTAAACCTGATTATTTAACAGGTTATTACTTAAAATTTTCTTCATTTTAGTAAATACCAACTCCATTCCATCAGTTGCTCAAGCCAAAACTTTGCCATCACCATTGACCCCCTCTTTCTCTCACACCCCACATCCAGTCCACAAGTTATCAGTCAGCTTTACCTTCAAAATAGTGTTTAGTCACTTCTTACCACCCCCTCTACCTCCTCTCTCAACGCCACCACCAGCTCTGAACTGGACTATCCCTAATAGCCTGCTACCCGGTCTCCTGCTTCTACTCCCACCTCCTGCAGCTTTAAACCCTCCCATGGCTTTCTATCTCACTTAAGATAAGAGCCAGAGTACTAAAAATGTCCTACAAGGCCCCACATGATCCCTCCCAGCATACCCAGCATCTCTCTGACCCCATTTCCTACCTTCCTCACCCCTCACTCACTCTGTTGTGACCACACTGGCCTCCTAGCTTTTCCTAGAATAGGCCAAACACACTTATACCTCAGGGCCTTTGTACTTGCTATTCAGTCTACCTAGACTGCTTTTCTCCTAGATAATAGCATGGTTCCCTGCCCTATTTCCTTTAGGTCTCAGCCAGAATGTCACTTTATCTGTGAAGGTTTTCCTGACCACGTTATAAAGTATAGCCTCATTCCCCCAAACAGAGAGAGAAAGAAAGAGAGAGAGAGATTCCCCCAAACAAATATATAGAGAGAGTTACTATCTATCTTGAGTTCTGTTTTATTCTTTTCACAGCACTTATTTCCACCTGGATATATTATATATTTTTATTTGATTATTTTTTCCCTCCCACACCTAGAATATGAGGTCCATGGGAGCAGGGACTTTGTATTGTTTGCTGCTTTGTCCTCAGTTCCTAAAAGCCGATGCTGGCCTTTAGTAGGCACTCAGTAAGTGTGTGTGGAGTAAATGAGTGGAGACCAGAAAAGCTGAGGGAAGCAAAGGCAGAGGATATGGAAGCAGATGCCTATAGAGCAACTGTGAAAAGAGAAAAGGAGAAAATGTTCATGAAATTCTCCTGGGTAGTATCCTATCTCTCCCCAAAACTTAATGGAATATTCATTACATTTTAATATCTAGGAAAATTGGGTCTGTTTGGCAAAATGCAACTAAAAAGTCTTAATAGGGCTTAGGGCCTATGTAAAATATCTTCCTGGGAAACTTCCACATGTGAGTCACACTCTTTAAGGCAGGTATATGATCACAGCCTATTCTGATTGGTTCTCCCCATAAAAGACCTTTGACATTACTTCTTTCCCATACCACATCTGTTTCCACACAGATATTTGAAACATAAGCTTTTCCTGTGTAATAAATGTACACAACTCATTTTTTCTTTTTAAATCATAATAATGTAAACAAAAGCTATTCTACATCCTTTGTTCTTGCCAGGGACTCTAAAAGATTAAATTGAACGAACAAGTTGATTGTACCCATCTTAAGAAAAACTGAAGGCTTCAGAACTACTTAGGTCCCCTGCAGATTATTTCAGTTTCCTTTTTTCTTATTTTTCATTTTCTCCTATATTCCCTGGGTTGAAGGACTGGGTCTGTTTATTCCCCAATGCACATTTTTCCATGTAGGAAAATGAGTGCATGAGTCAAGAGGAATTTACCTTCAGAGATGCATCAACCCCAATTTAAAGCCTGATAGGAAATTGAAATCTAAATATCTGAGCCAATCATTTCTCACTTATCTATCATCTCACTCTCTGTGTGTCCTGTGATGATGCATAGAAGGAAATTATTAAACATATATGTCTCCAAAATGCAGGAGAGAAACATTGCCAGATATAAAGCCCTCTTCATTTTGTCACTGACTGCTGTGTAACTCTGGTCAAGTCACTGTCCTTTATCAAACAGAACTGAGAACGTCAAAGATTAATGAAGTTTGCTGAAAATATTTGTGGATACTTATATAATTTCAACCCTTACCCAATAATTCTACAGTTAAAACTCAGGGAGGAAATATTTACTCATTCTTGGAGATTTCTTCATTTGACAAATAGCATCATGTACCAGATTCATGAGATATAACTATTTTCCTATTGCTTGAAATTCCAACGGGAATTACTGTTGGATTTGTCTTTTATATCTCTAATGGGATGTAATCACAATAACACATTTTATCCTGTTTTCAAATTGAATCAGTGTTGAAATGTAGGCTTTGGTTTGTAAAGTGGCTAACATAATGTTGCAATTGCACAGCAATTAAAACATATAATTAGTTCACTTACCTAGACAGAAAAGTAAGTGCTGAAAATGTGATTCTCTAAAACTTTCCCTCAATATTCCACAAGTGTAATATATATGAGCTTTATATTTTACAGATGGTGGATAAAAATTTAGGTTCATCTACCCCAAGCAGCTATTCTTGGGACATTAGAACAAATCAAGAGAGGGGAATGCCATGTAAACTTGGCCTGTGAGAGGCCTAGTTGAGGACCTTTATGATGTGGGAAAAGGCACAATGAACAGGAAATAAGGAAGTTGGTGTTCTCTACACTAACTGCATTATCTATAAAGTAAAGGTTTTCATTAGAAAATCCTTGAAAAGTACATTCTAGAATTTTGGTTATCTCTGCTATAAATGATATTTTTTATATTTTTATCATTTTGCATTTTCCATTGATTATTTTTTATTCTCTTCTTTATTTTCTGAACTGTGTACATCTACAAAAATGTAAAATTTTAGAATCATTTCCCCAGGATTTGACGTTTGAAAGACCACACAGACCTGTATTATAATTCCGTGGTGGCAAAAACCATTTCTATCTCTTTTGATATTGCAGATCCTGTCACAAAACCAGTTGTACAGACTCAGCCTTCCTCTGGAGCTGTGGAGTATGTGGGGAACATGACCCTGACATGCCTTGTGGAAGGGGGCACCCGGCTGGTTTACCAGTGGCTAAAAAATGAAAGGCCTGTCCACACCAGCTCCACCACCTCCTTTTCTCTGCAAAACAATACCCTTCATATTGCTCCAGTGACCAAAGAAGATATTGGGAATTACAGTTGCCTGGTGAAGAACCCTGTCAGTGAGATGGAAAGTGACATCATTATGCCTACCATATATTGTAAGTTTTTAAAAATATGTATATTCATGACTTTTCTTCTGGGAAGTTTACACAAGGGTGGTCACAGAGAATATCAACACAAACTGTCATTTGTTTTTTACATTATTGTAATACAGTACTAGTTGTAATTATACTTCTTATACATAGTCTTTGTCATGAAATATAGCTAGTAGAAAGACCCTCTTTCTTGAATATCAAGTTGAGATACTGGCTGTGAGCCTTTTAGGATACATTTTCTGACTTGGTCTGTTGTGTGACTTTATATCCAGTGGAAAGTAGGAAACTCAATTTTAAGAACCAAGAACCAATACAGAAGGCACTAATTTATTTACTCTAAGGACGAAGAATTGGTGATCATAAACTGGAGGAGGGGGGTGCTCTGTAGCTGACCACAGGGAGAAAGAGTGTTCCCAGATTATGCATGGGTACTACATCCCAGGGCATGGCTATTCTTTTGCCCATTTTCTCAGCTCCCTTTTTAGAGAAAACTTAATTGTTCTGCAGTAAGCTAATAAGGTTCCCAGAGGATCGGTAATTATTTCAGATTTCAATTTTCTTTGTTTTTTTCCCGTTGTTGTTGCTGTTATTGTCATTTAATCTCACATACAGAGTTAAGTTCATCAAGCTCTTCAGTTTGTGTCATATTATCATCCCAGCCCAAGCAGGATCCCTCTTTCTTTATCATATTATTTTTCCCAGTCCCCTCTACTTCATAGCACCACCTCTAGTATGTTTAATTTTGCAGTCTAATTTCAGCTTCACACAGGGTTTCTCAGTGTCCACACTACTGACATTTTGGGCTGGACAAATCTTTGTTGTGGGGGCTGTCTTATGTATTATAGGATGTTTAATGGCATCCCTGGCCTCCCCACCTTCAACTGTGACAAATAAAAATGTCTCTGGATATTGCCGTATGTCCCCCTGTTATGGAGGGTGCAAAATCTCCCCTAGTTGAGGACCAATGACCTATCACATTGGGAAGTCTTCTCATCAGTCACTATGTAGCTTAGAACATAGCCACAACAGCAGTGTAACAAAAAGAGTGAGGCATGGTAAAGGAAAACTTCTCAACCCTGTGGCATGAGGGTAGAGGTTTCAGCTAGTTGAACCATTGGGCAGAATTAACTGTATCTACTTACTCGCCAAATACTATCTGTATAATAATACTAGGAGAGGCCCCAAAGCCTAGTGTTTAGGTGCTTAGGAGGTAGACAGACCTAAGTAGGAGATGGGTTCTATCATTACTCATATGACCTTAAGAAATTCCTTGACCTTTCTGAGCCTCATTGGTAAAATGGAGATAGTTAAAACTACCTCACCACATTGCTGTGGCTCAATAAGGTATCTGAAAAATAGCTAATGACTGACACAAAACAAGCATTCAGTAAACAGAGGCTGTTTATATTACTGATTCTATTTTCTTCAATAGAAAATTGATGGAGTCCTCTTGAGGAAATGTGTTACTAACTTTTCGGGAAAAAGCACTAGCATATGTACAAAATGTAGGCTTTTCCAACTAGCTAAAGCTCAGCAGTAAAACTGAGCTCCAGGATTGGGGCAGGAAAAGCAGCTGCAGGGAGAGGAGTGAAATAGTGTGATTCAAGTATCCAGTAAGGTTTGCTTGAGCCAGCAAAATTAAGCCAAGAAAAATGGAATCATTGACTCTTGAAACAGGAAGCTATCCTATAGTTAAGCAGACGTGAGAAAATATGCACAATAAAATGTGTGAAAGAGAATGTCATAAATACTATAGGGAAGTGTACAAAGGACCATAATGGCTAGGAACAAGAACTCTGGAGCCAGAGGCCTGGGTTCAAATCCTGTATCTACTACCTTACCTCTCTGTGCCTCAGTTTTTTCATCCATATAATGATGATAATACCATTATAATACCAAGTAATACCTACTTCATAGAGTTACTGTGAGGATTAAATCTGTTACTACATGCAAATTGCTTAGAACAGTGACTGATAGTAAGTATTCTACAACTATTAGCCATTATTATCACTATAATATTACGAGACTATGAAATTCAGAGAAGGAAAATATTACTTCTGGCTAGAGAGAATGGTTATTGTAGGAAGTAACATTTAAGATGAATCTTGAACAATGGGCATGACTGGGGCAAGTAACAGTGTCTGGAAAAACCATTTTAGGCAATGGGGACAGCAGGAACCCAAACCCAAAGCAAGGTCAAAGTTTAGGCAAATGGTCAAGTTTAGTTAGAGTGAAGGATACAGCAAGGGGTGTGGTAGACTAGATGGTCAGATAGATATGTTTGAGTTAAATCATGGAGAGCTTTGAACACCAGACCTTCCATGGTAAATAATGAGGAAAAATTATTTTTTAAACAAAGGTTCAAATAAAAAAAGACTAGAGAATGGTTTATAAGCTAAAATTTAGACACACATATTCTAGGCTAAATCAAAAAATGTTTGTCAAGAGAGCACGTTTTCAAGATAGATCACAAACATCAAACAATTATAGAAATGGTATACATAGGAAAGGAAAAAAGGGAAGTAGGATATATTTTATTAACCAATAATACAGAAAGGAAAAGGCACTAATTTTGAACTATATACCATGATTAAACATATTTAAGAGCAATTTCAAAATATTTTTTTCTGAAAAGTATTATCCACATGGAAATAGAAAAAAACTTCATACGCTGTATAAGTCATTTTTGGTTTGGGGGAACCAAAGAGGATTAGCTCCTAGTCCAACCTAGTCCAAAATTCATTGTCTCAAAGATGAACCATTCCCTTCATTTGGAAACAGAAGAAATTATATTAAAAATGCCACAGGAGGGGGGTGCCTGGGTGGCTCAGTCGTTAAGCGTCTGCCTTCAGCTCGGGTCATGATCCCGGGGTCCTGGGATCGAGCCCCGCATCGGGCTCCCTACTCTGCGGGAAGCCTACTTCTCACTCTCCCACTCCCCCTGCTTGTGTTCCCTCTCTCGCTGTCTCTCTCTGTCAAATAAAATCTTTAAAAAAAAAAAATGCCACAGAAGGAGGAAATTACAGTTTTTCACCAAGAAATACCACAACACCCACACTGCAAGCAACTCACTTGAGATTTGTTACAGTTATTAATTGCATTATGTTTAACAGTGGCATTATTTTTATAGCAGAACTTTTAGCTATATTTTTACAGTTTTATATAATTTTATATTCAGATGACATTGAAAATATTGTCTGCCTTAATGCATAGACTGAGAAATAGATTCACAAAGGAAGTTTAAACTGTGCCTATCTGCATGATAACATTGTATTGGAGTGAAAAATTCAGATTTGGTGTGGTCTATTTATAAGTGTAGTTATCTTCTTGACAGAATAAGTTTATTCTGACATGAATTAACACTTCCATTCAACTGCAAGTAACAAGACCTAAGTATTGAAGTTATTTAAGCACAATGAAAAAAAATGTGAGCAGGCAAGGTGAATCAAATCTAGGGCTATGCAGATACATCTTTACGTTATTCTTTATTACTTGGTCTAAATGGTTTACATTCACATAGAAGGTACAAAATGCAAAAAAAGATATTAAAGCAGCCAGATATCATCTACTGAATATTAAACCTAAGGAACCGTCATTCAGTGTGGTCAGAGACAGCAAGAAGTGAGCTTGTGCTGGAGCATTGCTTGTTAACCGATGATCTTTTTGTTTCAACCACATTAAATTCTAGTTAATATCATGTCATTTGGGGAGTGCAGTGAAGAGCACAGTGGTTATGAGCCTGAGCTGAAAATTGAGACTGCCTGGACTAAAACCTTGGTTCTGCCATTAACAGTATATGCAAGTGACCCCCTTTTTTGTGCATCAGTGTCCTCATTCTCCTTATCTCCACTGTCCTCTGTATAAGGCTAATACCTGTCTCAAGTTGGATGGGTAGGATTAGGTGAGATTTTATGAATAAAGAAGTCAGTGAGTAGCACATAGGAAGAACTCAATGATCTTAGCTCTTCCCTCCCCCCTTTTTTCTTTCTTTTTTTTTTTTCCTGTGAGCCAAAACTATGCTGACATAATTGGGAACATGGCAGCAAGAAGTTATAGAGAGCGTGAATCATTTAGAAGATGCCTACAAAAAGAAAACTGAAGGAATACCTTAAGAAGAACATTTTCTTTCCCAAACATTACCAGTAGTTAACATGATTTTGTTTACATGAAAATATTTTCTTTACATCAGTTTTTTTTTTTTTAACATCTATCTGTCTCTCCATCTATTTGCCTATCTTTAAACTCTAGCTATAGATTTAAATGAGAAATTCCCGGGGCAAAATTGCATAAACAGTTACAGTTACATGAAAGTATCATTTGCATCTTTAAATACACTTTTATTTGGCTATATAGTTTATTTTAATCTGTCAAAGTGAGACTAAGACTTTTTTTTTAAAGATTTTATTTATTTATTTGAAAGAGAGAGTGCATGCACCAGGGGAGGGGCAGAGAAGTAGACTCCCCGCGGAACAGGGACCCCAACGGAGTAGGGAGCCCAACATGGGACTCAATCCCAGGGCTCTGGGATCATGACCTGAGCCAAAGGCAGATGCTTAACCAACTGAGCCACCCAGGCGCCCTCTTTTTTTGTAGAGAGAGAGAAAGTGCGCATGCACAAGAAGGAGGGGAGGGGCAGAGGGAGAGGGAGACAGAGAATCTTAAGCAGGCTCCATGCCTAGTGCAGAGCCTAATGCGGGGCTCAGTGTCATGACCCTGAGATCATATGACCTGAGCTGAAATCAAGAGTCAAACACTTAACGGACTGAGCCACCCAGGCACCCCAAATTTTTCTTTTAACATGTACATGTTCATGCCCCAATCTCATTATTATCATGGAATATGGTGATACACAGGGTATAAAGAATAAAAATGAGGGAAAAACCATAGTCATACCTATAAATATTAAATATTATGCTTTAAATTCCTAAATCTTCTTTCTTATCCTGTGTTATTTTAAAGGATGGAAAATATCCCCATCCAAATAAATTCAAATTTCACAGAATATGTCTTCTATTATGGACTGAACTTTTTCTTTACATTCTTTTAGACATAGTCTATGGAAATCTCACAGAGAAACGCCAGTCATGAGTAAAGACTAATGGTAGATAGTAGGAAGAAGAACATTTGGAAAATTTACAAGTTTGCATTGTAAAGATGAATTATCTAGATGGCTTAACAACAATTATTACTCTTATTAAGTGGTAATTGTGAATATAGTATTATTAATTTACTTTCTTGACTATTTTTACATTCAAATGCAAAACTCTTCATTTAGTCAACAATCTCATCTTACTGACCTTCATTCATTCACTTATTCACTCATCCATTCATAGTTTGTTTGATTCAAAAATCAAACATCATGGTCTGGATTGTGCTTAACAATTATTACTTATCACATAACATATAGAAACACAACCCAGACTTATTAACTTTTTTCAGACTCATTAATTTTTACATTTTTCTTTCTATTGCTATTTTAGCCCTGTTTTATTGTTTCTTTTTATTTTTTGTTCGGTTTGGTTTAATTTGGGGTTACAATAATTAAGTAAAGTATGTAATGTGAAGATTTGTCATTTATCCTTCCTGTTGATGTAGCATCAACATTTTTGCAATCTTTATCCTTCTCTACAAACTGGGAATATATGCCTTGGTTGATGTTCCCACTTCTCTTTCTTCACCTGGCTACACCCTCTTCTCCCTTCATAGTATCATCTTCTCCAGAAAGGCTCACTTGCCCCGACCTTGTTTCAGCTCTTCAGTGTGACTAAGAGGTTCGCTGTGCTCCTATAACACCTTCTTTCCTGGTACTCACTGCACTGGAGTCTTTCTATTCATAAGCACTCCGACCCCAAATAGGAACTCTGCGTTATTCATCTTTGTATCCCTAGGGCAATACTTGACACAGATTAAGACTCGATACAGGTTTCTTGAACTTGACTAAAATGGAACAGATGATCTTTCTTCATATCCTTTCTTAATGATGCAAGGCTAAATTCCCATCATAAGATAACAGCTTCCTAATTATAGTGCTTTGGCCTTTTATTTTTTGTTTTTGTTTTTGTTTCTGATCTTTAGCAAAGTTTCTCAATAAAAATGTCATATTCCAATATTCCCCCATGGAGGTCCACATCATAATTTAGAATTTCAGGATTAATTAACGAGTCTGTTTTCTTAAGGCACTGTTTCTGTGACAGCTTCCTTCATGAAAGCAGGGATTATTTTTTATTTTGGCAGAAAAAGTCTAACAGAATCTATTAAGACTGGCCATGTATGTATGAGGTTATGATGTCATAACCTAGTAATGGACTTGTTTGGAATATAACATCAAGTCAGTAATTCAGACAAATACCTACTTATAGTCCATGAAATGTATATGCCTTCCAGCTTCGTTGTAAATAATAACCCAGTAACCACTGCGTTTTGTGTGCAACATATGGCACTGCTGCAGGGAAGTATTCTATGTGGTAAAAATTAAAGAAAAAAAAAGGTCATTCACAGTAAATACTTACCATCTGCTCCCAAGCAGGGTTGCAAGCAGCATCATGATGGAAATTTCAGTACTGTTCCCACCCAGCCATAAATTGTTAAAGAGAACAGATGATATGTGATTTTACAAGTCACTTAGTAAACAGCCATTTCTGAGGCAAAGGGTTTATTTCTATTGGGAGTTCTCTGCCACAGGGCAAGAAACTGAACCATAATCCAAAGTCAAAATAGAATTATCCTTCTGCTTTCATTTTCAATGTCAGAGGCCACACTGGTGAATCATTCCAAATGTCTTCAATTGGATTGCCCATTCTCATCAATAATACATTCAGCTGCACCTCAAAGTAAAAGATGGTCAGACTGAAGTGCTAAAAAGGAAATAACATCATAGTGTAGTAAGAAGAAAACACTGTAAGCAGTGTATAGAGAGAAAGAGAGAGAGAGGAAGGAAGGAAGGAAGGAAGGAAGGAAGGAAGGAAGGAAGGAAGGAAAAAGGAAGGAAGGAAAGAAGGTAGGAAGGAGATAGATGTGTGTGTGAGAGACAGAAAGAAGTATATAAGATTGAAAGATCGTACACTGAAATCGGATACTCATTCTTTGAATGGTAAAATTACAAATGAGTTTTCTTTCCATCCTTGTGAGTCTCTGAATTTCAAGGTTTCCTGCAATAAACATGTATTTCTTATATAATCAGATAAAGTATGTTATATTTTTAAGAAATCATATCAAAAGCAAGGAACTTAAATGCTTCAAGGTGTTAGGTTCCAAGAATTGGGAGAAATGTTTGTATGGGGGCTGGGAAAGTTTGAAGGATTTTGAAGCTAACTCTGAAGAACCAGATATAGCATATAATTAAGACAGAGGAGAAAAGTTTATGTCAATCATGAAACGCAACAAATGGGGAAGTAGCCAAATCAAAATATGCATACGTGTAGGGAAGATAAGCTGAGATTCCTTTCTTTAGAAGCATGTTTTATTTTAAACCAGAGCAATATTATTAAATTAGATAATCAACCTTATTCACCAAATTTGGCTGTAAGTGACTATGGGCTTCCTTTACAAATTGAGCCCATTCTCCAAAATAAAAGAATTACTACTTTTGAGAATACTCCATTATGTTGCAAGGTCCTAAGGCAATTCCAATTGAGGAGTTCTCAAAAAAGTTTTGAGTAATGTCAGCACACTGAAAAGAATATTACTCATTTTTATGTGTGTCAAATTATCAAGCAATTTGTTTTTATAGTCACATTCTGTAAGCCCTGAAAGCCAATGAAGACAGACTTAAACTGAATGGCTGTATTTTTATGACCACACTCTTGTTTATCACTGCTCGCAGAAAAGCTCTCTTAGACTTTAGTTTTTGTGCACAGACTCGGGTCTCTTGTTGTTCCAAACTTTAGTTGATTCCTCCTCTTGGTTTCCTACTATGTGAACCATAGCCAGTACTTACCAGTTGGTGGTCTTTGCTTCTTTAATGTTTTGTCAATGCTAACAACTTGAAGGGACCCTGCTGCTGAAGGGGGGCTGGGAAAACAGCCACAGGAATCATGTCTACGACACTCGGATTCTCCCACAATGCCTAGAACAATACTATGCACACAGTGACATCTCAATATTGATTTTGGTTGAATGAGTGAAAACAACTCTTCGTTCCCATTACACAACCTACTGTTTAGTGGAATTCAGAATAAGAGGGTTCCACTTAGCACACAGTTCTGAAAGAGTGTTTTTCCCCAGAGACTGTATCATAGCCTGAAATGAGAGCCACATGACAGGGTTTTAGTACAGCTAGTACAGTGCAGGAAAGGGCATTCATTTCTCTTCACTATAATCTTCCATCTCCTGTTCCTGATTACTTTACATTTGAAGATACTAACGTCTTTATTTGGCTTCTGAAATCAGGATCATCTCATGTATACATATTAATGTAAATCTATAGCTTCCCTGTAGAAGTTTGTATCTTTAGGAAGCAAATATGTGTAAAGTTCATGTTCTCTAGCTAAATATAATTTATTGTTTTGCATCTTCAGTTTCTGTTTTATCTTAGGAAATGTGTTTTCCCAATGGTAGATTGGTCAGAAAATGCTGACACAAAAGAGAACCACTCTGGGAATCTGCAAAATTAAGGTTGGTTTGCCAGTATCCAAAATAGCTTTAGCATGGCATCAATCATTCAAGGTATTTCAAAGGGAGAAGGAATTTGGGCAACCATTCATGCAGTCAACCTTTTTATAGCAAAGGTGAGAAAAGTAAGACCTAAAAGTTTAAATGACTTCTGAAGAACACTTAAATAATTATTGACAAAATCAGGATTTAACATAGTGATAACTGATAATGACTACTGTGTAATCATTACATCATATTATTCCCTATAATGAGAGATAAATAGTACTTTTTAAAAAAAATCAGAACCGGGGCACCTGGGTGGCTCAGTCGGTTAAGTGTCTGCCTTCGGCTCAGGTCATGATCCCGGGGTCCTGGGATCAAGCCCCACATCGGGCTCCCTGCTCAGCAGGGAGTCTGCTTCTCCCTCTCCCTCTGCCCCTCCTCCCTCTGCCCCTCACCCCGCTTGTGCTCACTCTCTCTCTCTCTCTCAAATAAATAACTAAAATCTTAAAAAAAAAATCAGAAGCTTTGAGATTAGGTTATTACTGAGCAAACCATCCATAGCCTTTTCCATTTTATTAATTCCTTGAGAGTAAGAACTGTATCTTATACATATTTTTTCTCCCTTATATTAAATATATTATCTAACAGTATCTCTCAAACAAGAATTTGTTGATTGATTACTTGATTAACTGAGTACAGAATTAATATATAATTAGACAATTTTAGCTTATTATAGAGATAATACTATACTTACACAACAAGAAACTATTCTGATATAGAAAATTATACCACATACATTTTTGGGGAGGTAATATGAATGATCAAATGCATATATTTTAGAGTTCCAGCTCTGCTATATAAAAACTTTGGACCATGGGAAAATTAATTTTTAAATGTCTCTTCCTTCATCTTATAATGAGAATAATAAATTCTACCTCATGTGGTCGCTTTAAAAATTAAATGTGGTTGTCTGTGTAAGTACTTAAAGTGCTTTCATATGGAAAGTAGCCAACAGATATAGGTGATGATCAGCTGAAAACTGAACACAATCATGTCCAAACCTAAGTTTTTAGAATTTAAACCAGGATTTAGACTGGACAAGAAAGACTTTATCTAGCTCGGAAATTTTTTCAATCTCTGTCTTTATTTTCTGAAGAAAGCAATTCGAAATACATCTTCATCTACAGGCAGTCTGGTGCCATGGACATAGCAAAATGCCACAAGAAAATTGCAGTAAGGAAAAACACCATGGGATATCCATGATTAAGTAGTTTATGATGATCAATGAATATTTGTTAATGATAATGAAGATGTATTTTTTCCAAACAGGATTCTAAGCTTGGTTTGCAGGGAAAAGTTTTTTTAAATTCTTTAAATGTTAATGTGTCATGAAAATACGGGACACTTCTGTATCTATTTGCACAAATCTGTGCTCCATGTGAAACTATTTTATTAATATTTGCATGACCTACCTTAGTACTGTAAAGAAAAACAGATAATACTCAAAGTATGAGAAAATAATGGCCATAATCTATTTCTAATATGCTTTCAAGTACAATTATGGTTTCAGAAAGATGGTACTTGTCTAACACGATTGCAGATTTATCAATACATTAATTATTCAAAAGTTTAGCATACGTGCTGGAGGGGAGAGGGGTGGAGGGATGGGGTAACTTGGTGATGGACACTGGGGAGGGTATGTGTTGTAATGAGCACTGGGTATTATGTAAGACTGATGAATCACAGACTGGTACCCCGAAACAAATAATATATGTTAACTAATTGAATTTAAATCTTTAAAAAAGTGATGATGAATAAAAAGCTTAGCATACAGTTATGATGGCAGTGTCTCTAAAATTATATACTAAGTTTCAAGGCTTTTACTATCTCAGATAAGTTCAATCACATCTCAAATAATTTCCATTGTCATGGATATCAGAATAACACATTTTTAGTCTTCACAATTTATTGGGAATCTAAATGAGGACCTATTTGCCCAAGTTTAACTTGAAGACTTTCATGGAAAGTAAAATGCTCTCCCAAACTCTATAACTATGTTGTGATTCTTTATACCATCCCTTTGTTTCTTTTTTCTATCAATGCAGATGGACCTTATGGACTTCGAGTTAATTCTGACAAAGGGCTAAAAGTAGGGGAAGTGTTCACTGTTGACATTGGAGAGGCCATCTTGTTTTATTGTTCTGCTGATTCTTATCCCCCCAACACCTACTCCTGGATCCGGAGGACTGACAATACAACATATGTCATTAAGCACGGGCCTCGCTTGGAAGTTGCATCTGAGAAAGTAGGCCAGAAGACAACTGACTATATGTGCTGTGCTTACAACAATGTAACTGGACGGCGAGATGAAGCTCATTTCACAGTCATCATCACTTCTGTAGGTAAGTGTGACATAAAAAGCAAGGATCCCAAGGAAACACAAATGCAAGCTAGCCTTGCTCTAGCCCCATTTTATATCTATGTGGAAGAGAAAACTATTGTGGATTGTTGAGAAACTCTAAGAAACTCTCTTTCCTGAGTTGATTAATCCATGGCTTCTATGAGTCAAAGAAAGAAAACCCAAAACAGAATGGAGAGAGAATTCAATTGCTAACTGAGGGACCATGAAGAAAAAGAGAATTCAATAAATTACTTAAATATGCATTTATGCTTTCCTGATTTTAAAATCAGGAGTAGAAGAGAAGCAGTCTAGTCATTTAAACTGGTTTATATTTGCTATTGCATTAGCTCAGGTGAATAAATTTCCATGAGTTGGAAATCTGGTTTTCCTACTATCTGATTTGACTCCTCTTCTCACTGTCCTTCATGGGCCTCCCTTCCTCTTTCATCATTTAAACACCTGAAATCTGGAAGTTCTTAACAGGAGTCTCAACACCTTGGAAACTATAACATTTTGTAAGTCTTTGAAATTTGACATTCTCTAGAAATCATCTGATTTTTATAGAAAGCTCATCAATCCACAAAAAGTTAAGTATCACTACCTAAAAATGTGTGTCCACCAAATTCTCATCCTTTTGAGCCTTCTCTTCTCTCTCTCTAGAATAATTTTACTTTCCTATATAATTTCATTCACTCCCATGGTTTCATGTAACACTGGTGCATCCCAAATCCATATCTTTAAAGCTCTAAAACTGTATACTCGGTTGCCTTCTGGGTGTCTCCAAGTTGAAATGCCAGAGGCAGCATATAAGTCAAACATACCAAAACTGAACCATCTTCTTTCCCCCCAAATTACTGTTCTTTCTGTATTCCCTATTTAAGTGAATGGTCTTACTATCTACCAACCTGAATCAGGTAGCTAAATGCCACTTCAGACCCCTTTCTCTTGCTTATTGCCCTGTCCAACAACCAGTCACCAAGTTTATCCATTCTCCTTCCTTCCTACTTCTCAAACCCATTTCTCTTCTCCTTCTTTCTCAAATTCTTCTCCTCTCCCTATCCCTCTCCCTGTCCTCCTCCTCATCCCCCTCTTCCACCTTGTCCTCATCCTCCACCTTTTTCTCCTTTTGCTTCTTCCTCTACTACCAGTACTTCTGCTAGTATCAGGTCCTTCCTGGACTTAGCTTTGCATACAAAGACAAGTCAGTATCCACCCGGGGAACACCTGAGAGCAGGTTTGGAATGGTGGCTAGGGTGCCTATTAGTGGTGTAGGGACAAGTATGCAAAAGGGTATCACACATCAATACTTTCTCCTTTGATAACTTCTCTTCCTCTGCCTTTATAGCCCTAGTGCCTAGATTAGGGCCCATAATATAGAAAGAGTCAATATGTTTTTTTGACTAAATGAAGCAAGAATATAATCCTTGTAATTCTTAGGCTAAATTTTTCAATATGTGGCCCTTGGGCCATGTGCATCAAAATCACCTGGGGAGGTCTACTAATGTATTTTCATTAAGATACCTCAGACCTATTGGGTCAGGATCTTGAAGGTAGGATCTAGGAATCTGAATATTTAACAGGCATAAGTATGGTAATTATGTGTTAAAGGTGTTTTGTTTTTTTTCTCCTCTGTAGTCTTTTGAACTTATTAAAAAGCCACCAAGAATTATAAGACTATAACAAATTACAAACTGATGAAGACATATATAGTGGATAGAATCCTCCCAGGATTCCTTAAAATTGAGAGTATTCATGTTTGTGAAATCCTCTGAATATACTGGAATTTATATACTGGCACGGTGAGGTTTTGTTTTTTTATATGAAGAAAATACAACACTCTCTAGAAAAGTGCTATCCAGGGGTGCCTGGGCGGCTCAGTCAGTTAAGCATCTGCCTTTGGCTCAGGTCACAATCCCAGGGTCCTGTGATTGAGCCCTGTATTGCATTCCCTGCAAATCGGGGAGCCTGCTTCTCCTTCTCCCTCTGCCCCCCAATCGTGCTCTCTTTCTCTCTCTCTCAAATAAATAAAATATTAAAAAAAGAAAAGTGCTATCCAATAGAACTTTTTTCAGTGAAGGAAATATTTGATATCTGCTCTAGCCAATATGGTAGCCACTACCTTCACCTGGCTTTTGAACACTTCAATTTAGCTATGCAACTGAGGGACTGAATTTATTTTATTAATTTTAATTTAAATTAAATAGCCACATGTGTCTGGTAGCTACCATATGGGACAATGCGTCTCTAGAATTTTTACTGAATTATGTGTCATTTGGGCAGTGGATAATATATTTCCCTTATTGCTCTCCAAAGCATATATGTGTGTAGGGTGCTATAAATCAGACACTCATTTATTCATTATTTAGCAGCTATTATGGGCCAAATACTGGGATAAGCATTGAGAATGCCAAGTGAAAAAAAAAAATCCTGCTAACAAAATGATCACAACCTAATATGGGTAGCAGGCATGTAAACAGCTAAGGTGCATCCTTTGCTTTCTATTTTACTAAAATTTTAATTGGCTTAACCAGCTTTTTACCTCAGTGGCTAACCAAAACATAATTTTAAAGCAAGCCATAATTAAGCATATAAAGTCATTTAGTAGCAATCTGGTTGTCATGTTAGACTTGTTCCTCATGCTCATTGCAAGTGAAAACATCGCTATAATATGTACTTGTATATCCCATTGAAAACTTACTGCCTGAAATTTCCCCATTAATATTTAGCCAAAGTATTTTCATAATATCAGAAGCCCCCAATATTGGATTAAGATCTTATTACCAAGGCCCAAAGACAGCTACAGTCTTTATATCAAATAATTGTCTTTTGCAAAATATAAAAAAACCTGTTTGACCTGTACAAAGACCAGGTATTTGTTATTATAGTAAATAAGAAGAGCAGGTGCTTAATTTTCAGAGGGATTCAGAGTTGTCAACATTAATGACCTCTTTATGGTTTTTAGAGCTATTTTTCAACCCCCATATGTCCACAGAACTTTATTATTTTTTTTTTTTTAAAGATTTTATTTATTTGACAGAGAGAGACACAGCGAGAGAGGGAACACAAGCAGGGGGAGTGGGAGAGGGAGAAGCAGGCTTCCCACTGAGCAGGAAGCGCAATGCAGGGCTCAATCCCAGGACCCTGGGATCATGACCTGAGCCGAAGGCAAACGCTTAACGACTGAGCCACCCAGGCGCCCCCTCCACAGACCTTTAACTCAAACAGCAGCAAATGTAAGTAAATGAATAGTATGTCTTAGTAAGACATACTAGTATTATACTTAGTAAGACTTACTATTAGTAAGTAAAAGTAAATGAATAGTATGTCTTAAGTATCTGATTTTTTTTAATTTTCCAAATTAATGAATCTCTGCAATGGAGATTAAGTGTACACTAACCTACAGTGAAAAAATGAACATCACCAGTTGAGCCCTGACTGACCATCCACTCTGATAAGCAAGCAATCTATATTAAGATCAGTGAAATGGGGCACTTGCCTCCCTTGACAGTCTTGATTGAGAATATCAACAAGACTATGGTCTTTCTAAAACATAGATTGCATATACAGGATACTGTTTATTTTCTCATCACCTTAACTAATTTTGTGCTATATACAAAGAGATACTCTGGTTTGTCCATGACATGTGTATGTTTTCATATTAATGGGAAATTATGAAGCCTGTAACTAAAAATCATATCTAGAATATAAGTTTCAAGGAAAGACTAGCAATTAAAATAATCAATTACCACTTGTATTTTGAAAAAAATCAATGATTTTATTTCTTTGATTAAGGACTTCCTTGAGTGCAGGTGTCCATGCTTTAAATTTTAATAGGGTCTAAATCACTACTGTAACATGCAATATGTAGAAAATGAAAATGTTTATATCAGAATTCAAGTGTTCACGTTTAGTGAAGACATTCAAATATATAAATTATTGGAGTTCCCAAGAGCCACATGGCTGTAGTTTGAGATTTAGATATAATAGAAATGTCTCAAATTTGCAGGTGATACTGAGAAATCTATCATTTTTTATATTTATTTCTATTGTACATCTTTTCATATGGAAGAGAAAAAGAAAGTGACCCAAAGCAGGAAAATGAATTGACTAATTTCTTCTATCTAGAAGTTTCTCCTGTTTAAGATCTTAAGGAGATGTATTTCACTTTGGGCCACTGGAGAAAACAGCTGAGAAAGAACTACAGCCCTGACATCCAGACCCTAAGACCATAGGTGACATCCCCATGAGCATCTAGCACAGAATAACTGTCTATCAGGTGGGGCCATGGAGGAGTATGGAAATAGCACACCCCCCAGTATGGTCCTTTCATCTCCATAGGGACATGAATCAGCTACCATAATCAGCAAACAGATTGGATGGGAGAGATCTCAGAACTCCATTCTGATCTAGGAATAAAAATGCAGACTGGGGGGGGGGGACGCGCCTGGGTGGCTCAGTCGTTAAGCGTCTGCCTTCGGCTCAGGTCATGATCCCAGGGTCCTGGGATCGAGCCCCGCATCAGGCTCCCTGCTCTGCCGGAAGCCTGCTTCTCCCTCTCCCACTCCCCCTGCTTGTGTTCCCTCTCTCGCTGTGTCTCTCTCTGTCAAATAAATAAATAAAATCTTTTAAAAAAGAAGAAAGGAAGGAAGGCAGGCAGGCAGACTGGTAGCATATGGCTGTCCTGTTCTGGGTGCAGTCTCTCAAACAGCAGGGCTGTGATACCATGGATACCACACCTCTTGCCCATATTTGCACTTAATATATTATTTCATTTTATTTGTTTGCCTAAGGAGGGGGCAAATAGCATTTGCACTAGGGCTTTGGTAAATGAGTCAGTCATATTTAAATAATGAAGAAAATGGCATGCTATGAGCTGAACAGTAGAAAACTCTCTGAAAGAAAGAATGGGGCTCCTACAAGTGTCCAGAACTGCATTCAGAATTCCTATACATTCTCTGTAGCAATAGGATCAGAATTTCTCAGGTTGGGGTCTGGAAGTCCATCTCTCCAAAATACACTTGCCTAGAGCTGAGACTGCAGCAACTGTGCCCCTTGATTTGATCCTTGACATATTTGGCATTTTTTATCTTGTGAAAGGGAGCAAATTTCATGTTCTGAGACAGAGAATCAATGTTGAGAGGAGAGACTCAGAATGCTCTAGAAAGAAGGGGGCCTAACGGGGAAGATCATTTGTTCTGAGAATAAAGACTATCCCTATTCCTCATTCTCCAGGGAAAGGATGCTTAGCCTTCACCATAGCCAAGGTTTTGGGATATAGACAGTGGTCGCTACAAGGTGGTTCTCTGATGTAGGGCTAACGGGCCGAGGGGAAAGGAGGCAAGAGAGCAATAAGAAAGGAGTCTGAAGAGATAAGGAAGTAGGGGTGCCTGGCTGGCTCAGTCGATGGAGCGTGCAGCTCTTGATCTCAGGGTTGTGGCTTCAAGCCCCATGATGGGTGTGGAGACTACTTAAAAATTAATTAATTAACTAATTAATTAAAGAGATAAGGAAGTAATGGTAAAAGTAATAAGTGGAATCCTCTGTAGGACGAAATGTGTAAATTCAATCATTTTAAGAAACAAATTAAAAGGGACAAAAAGTTAAAAATGAAGGAGAGGCAAGAAGATGTCTTATTTAAATGTAAGATGGCCAATCATTGCATGTTAAACCAACTTTTGGTTGGTTTCAGAATCACAGAAGTGCCTGGCGAAGAGCTGATGTATGCAAGAGTGTAACCTTACCATTAGAATGAGAAGTACTTGGAAGTAATAATTATTAGCATATTTTCAAGCTTAAGGGGGGAAAAAACAACTGAGACTATACTAAAATGTTTTTCTGCAGTTTTTCTCATGGTAAAGCACATAGCAGAAACTTGACAAGAATAAATCACTACTCAATACTTTTTTGAGGGGTTAGGGGAATTTTGGTGAAGGCAGTCCAACTATGAAGAAGTGAAAGAGCTGAAACACATCAAGTCTCCTGTTAGAAAAGATTAGAGGTAAAACTGGATACCTGCATTACAAAACCATTCTTTTACTATGGATTAACAGGAAAAAATTGAACTTGCGGTAGGAAAAAAACTATGTTCCAGTCTTAGTTCTATGACTTACTGAATATGGCAAATATTTTAGTTTCTCTGAGACTATTTCTTTGTCTGTACCTATAAATGGTACTTTAATTTTTTTATTATTTACATTATTACTGATATGATACATCTATACCAAATAAATGGGAAACAAATGTACATTTAGTTTTATATACATATAATTCTCATAATTTAATTGTGCAGGTCTGAAAATCGGCTAGTTTTGATTTTAATATTGGATCTAAAATGAAGAAATAGAGAATTTACTTGCTAAAAGTGGTATCCAAATCATATACTATATCTTAAATTATGCCATTCTATTATTTAGTATTTCTTCTTTATTACATTGCTTTTCTATCCCTGGTGGTGTTTCAAGAGAGTATTCTATTTGCCTTTATCTTATTGACAACCACACCAGAATATGGGTCCTTCTGAATTTATATTTTAGAAGTAAAATAGATTAGCTTTTGTTGAGTTTCCAAAATTCTATCTCTAGGACAGTAGAGAATGTGGAAATCAGTCATGCAAAGAACAATAAACCATCTGGAGATATTGAATCTGAAGAAGAGAATTCTAGGGGAGCTATGAGAGTTTCAATAAATAATTGAGATGGCATCATGCAGAAAAAGATTTGATTTATTTTTTATAATTTCAGTTGGTAGAACTGAGTGGCTTTGGGCTTAATGAGTGGAAGGACTTCTGTTTCTTCACTTCAGGTGGAAGTGGTGGAAAGCATAGAATTATAGTCAGACATTAATTGAGTTCAGCTTTGTATCCTGGAGTCTTAGCCTTTTCATCTTTAATATGGAACTTATTCTTGTATTTTGGAGGCCAGTGGAAGTGGCAAACAGTAAAAGTATTAATTTTGGTTAGTTTTTTTAAAATCTCCGAAGTCTAAGAGACAAAGAAAAATGTACAACTACCAAGTAACTAGAGAGGAAAAGAGGAATAAAATGAAATCCTGATTAATCCAAATTAAGACAAGAAAGGTGAGATAAAAATGGAGGAAATATAGAAAAAATAATAAGATTGTAGATCTCAGCCAAATATATTTAGTAATTCCATTAAATGCTAATGTACCAAATATTCCAACTAAAAGACAAATATTGTCAAACTGGATTAAAAAATACTATTTGATGCAAAAAAATACAATTTGATGTTTATAAGCTATACACCTTATCTGTAAGGATACTGAAAGATTGAAAGTAAAAGAATGAACAGATAAACCATAAAAATAGCCAGAAGAAAGCTGATAAAGCTCTACTAGTATCAGGTGGATTAGATATATTTTTTAAGATAAGAAGTATTACTTTAGATAGAAAGTGGACATTTCATAAGAGTAAAGTGATCTATCCAGCAGGAGAATATAAAAATTCTGAATTTGAATGCATCTACTAGCATTGCTTCAAAGTATAATAAATAGCAAAAATTAACAAAGAAGTAGAAAAATCCATAATCAGAGAGAGATTTTAGCATATCTCTCTCAGTAACTGATAGAATACATAGACAAAAACTTAGTTGGAATAGAGAAAAACAATCTGTCCTAATTTCAATAATATAGAATATAACATACAACAACTGTAGACCACACCCTCTGTTCATATGACCATGTATATGGTCATTTTTCTAAAATCTTGGCATTCGAATGATTGAAATAAAGCAGGGTCTACTCTCTAACTAGAGTGGACTTCAACTAAAAATCAACAACAGAGAAGAAACTAGGAAACTCCCAAACTTCAGGAAATTAAGCAACATGCTTCTAAATAACTCATAGGTCAAATAAGAAATCTCAGTGAAAATTATAAAATATTTTGAACTTAATGATCATGAAAATACTACTTTTGAAAAACTCACAGGATGTTGTTCTATAGTAAAATTGTCTACACTTAAGAAAGTGATGAAGAAAATAATAATAGAGATTAAATTTAAAAGTATATTGTGTCCAGGGGTGCCTGGGTGGCTCAGTCATTAAGCATCTGCCTTTGGCTCAGGTCATGATCCCAGGGTCCTGGGATCGAGCCCGCATCCAGCTCCCTGCTCAGTGGGAAGCCTGCTTCTCCCTCTCCCACTCCCCCTGCTTGTGTTCCCTCTCTTGCTGTGTCTCTCTGTCAAATAAATAAATAAAATCTAAAAAAAAAAAAAAGTATATTGTGTCCATAGCCATTACATTATGTATGGCACAAAAAATTGAGGACCTATTCTTCCAGCATCAAAAACTATTACACAGTCCAGCAGTTATTCACATCATTGATGAATGTATGAAGTTCCAATGTATGTTATTTCATTTTCATCTTATTAAATATCAACCAATATCTATGTTGAAACTACACTTGATCATATATGATGTAAACTATTTCTTTGCTCAATTGCATAGTAATCATAGTAGTTATTTAAAGTCTAATTTTTTCAAAATATGGTTGAATTTCACCCATGGGTGGAAAATGTAAGAGTTCAGCAAAAATCAACAAATGCATTTCCTGAGAATCAGTTAGCTATATGTAATTAACAATAAAGAGTATTGCATATTTTACATAGCACATAATTCTAAGTTATGTGCTACACTTCCATTTTATCATTAAAATTTGTAACTTGTGTGTGTGTGTGTGTGTATATATATGTACATACATACATTTTTTTTGAGACTCAGTTACCTGTAGACCCACTGGATAGTGTCCTATTTACATAATATACTTCATGTAAAACTCTCTGGCTGCCCCAAATTCTAGGATATTAGAGCAGCAAGAGAACTTAAAGGCCTCTCGCTCTAACCTCCTCATTTCACTAGTGTGAGAATCAAGGCCATCAAAGTCAAGTGGCTCATCCAATGTTGCCCAGCTCTCTAGAAAGAACAAACCCTTGAAGTAGGAGCAGAGTATCTGAAGAAAGGCTCAAACCTCACAAAGAGATCACCCAAATGCTAAAGTAGTTCCAAACTAAAAGGTCAGCTTTCCAACAATGGGAGAATATAAATTAACAGAGAAAAGAAGGAAAAATAATCTTTCTAATAAGTTTTTTGATGTTCTAGTGGAGATCTAGAACCAAAAATCGCCATTCTCATTCATTTTAAACCACCCTGTGATGCATTTATTTCTTCCATCCAAAGTTTAAGAGTTTAATTTAAAATATGTTTAAAAGCAATAAATATTGCACTGGTATTGTAATCCCACAGAAAAGTTTTAAGAACACAGTTTTCTGAATGTGTATCAGAAATTTATAAACTTCCCATCAGAGATAGGAAAAATTTTTGATAATGCAAAACAACCTTGCTTAACTCTTAAGGATTTAAGGGGAATATTGGACAGCATTGTATGAGAAAATTAGAAGAGATAAATGATTTCCATGACTTTTTAACTGGAATTTAACATACGGGATCTATATTATATTACGAGAAGATTCTGGGAAGATTAAAAGATGAAAGTGTTCTAGATAGAAAAGCCATGAGAGTATGTATATGGCCACAGTGAAAGAATGGAAATAAATACTAAGGTTTTTTCTTTGTCTTTGCTGCTAGAGACCTCAGCAGAGTCTTTATTGGGGAAGACAACACAGTACAGCCTGGATATTTATTGCAGAGCTGGGTGGCCACCAAGCTCTTCACTGCACCCAAGTTCATCCAGGATGGAAGCAATATCCCATGACGTTCACTCCCACATTAAGCTGGACTGGGACAGGCAACTGCCACAGTTCATTTCATTTCCACATCAATACCTGAGTCACGTGATTCATGGAAGACATCTGTTACTCACATTTGTTGCAGGTCACAACTACTTCCCACTTTATAGATTAACTCTATGACTAAACATATCATAGTCTAAAAGTGGTGTTAATGTAGCCATGGTTAATAAGTTGGTTTTAAATTGCATCAAAGGGGGGGCACCTGGGTGGCTCAGTCAGTTAAGCAACTGCCTTCAGCTCACGCCGAGGTCCTGATCCCAGGGTCCCTGCTCAGCCAGGAGCCTGCTTCTCCCTCTCTCTGCCCCTCCCACCCACTTGTGCGCGCTCTCTCTCTCTCTCTCAAATAAATAAAATCTTAAAAAAAAAAAAAAATGGAGGCAGCACTAAGTGTCAAGAGCCTGGGCCACATCTGAACTCTGCCCACTTATTAGCTGAGTGACCTTGGGCAAGCCTCAGCTTCCTCATCTATAAGAGGAGGATGATAATAATAATACTTCCTTATTGATTGTTGTGAACATTCAATGGGTTAATATATATCATATACTCTTAGAACAGAGCCGGATGTATTAAAAGCACTCAGCAGGTGTTAGCTATAGCTATTACCCCATATTTTATATAGGAATATTAAATAAAAGGAATGACTTGCAAAACAAAGTGAATTTTATTTTTTTAATTTTTTTTAAGATTTTTTAATTTATTTATTTGACAGAGAGAGACACAGCTAGAGAGGGAACACAAGCAGGGGGAGTGGGAGAGGGAGAAGCAGCCTTCCCACTGAGCAGGGAGCCGGATGCGGGCTCCATCCCGGGACCCTGAGATCATGACCTGAGCCAAAGGCAGACACTTGATGACTGAGCTACCCAGGCACCCCCAAATGAATTTTAGTTACAGTGTGGGACTCCAAATATTTTATTGACAATCACACATATTCTATTTTAGGAATTAAAATTTCTTTATTGGTCAAAAATTAGTAGAGTATATTTGAAATAAACACTTCCCCTCTGGCACTTTAATCACATACTACCTGCCTAGAAAATCCATGTACCTGAATTATACTGAAAGAGCGAGATGGAAGGAAAGAGAACAATTCAGCAACTGGGAATGTTTTATACAATGAGATCAAACAGATCTAAATTAAATGGTGGTGAACACTATTGGAAAGTATGACATAAGCTATTTGCTACATCCAGTACAACACATCAGTATTATCCTGGGTAGATTACCACATTTCCAATTACAAATATCCTTAGAGAGTTTAGACCATTGTGGTCAAATGGCTGTGTTTTCTAAAATAACTGCATTCCTTCTGCTTGGACTTTCTCATTCTCACTTGCTAACACACAGTCTCCCCTCCTCCCCCCTCCAACCCCGTCTCTCTCTCTCTCTCTCTCTCTCTCTCTCTATATATATATATATATATATATATACATACATTCACACACAAAAGAAATAATATATAATATATAGGTGCAGTAATGTCCCCAGATAAAGCATAAACAACTCAAACTATATAGTAATTTATTATTGATCTTTAATAAAAATATTTAACATATGTCTTTTATTTAGGACTGGAGAAGCTTGCACAAAAAGGGAAATCATTGTCCCCTTTAGCAAGTATAACTGGAATATCACTCTTTTTGATTATATCCATGTGTCTTCTCTTCCTATGGAAAAAATATCAACCCTACAAAGGTAGGTTAAAATTAGAAAGAAAATTTACAAATTGTTTTATATGTGTACTAAAAAGTACCTTACTATGGTTTTTTTTTCCTCTTGGTTTTAGTTATAAAACAGAAGCTAGGAGGCAGGTAATACGTATGTTCCTACAAAAATAATTTTTTCCTGAATGCTTTTTCCTCAGTTATTATCACTGACAGAAATACCTATTTTTTTTTCAGGCCAGAAACAGAATACAGGAAAGCTCAAACATTTTCAGGTAATGGCCATGCTGAAAGGGACTAATATCAATGTTAATGTATATGAATTAATATTGTTGATAATAATTATTATATATAATATACTATTGATATAATTCCCATAAGCTATTATTGATATAATACTAACAGTCCTTTACCTTTAAACAGTGCCTTCACTTTACAAAGTGCTATCCCTTGTATTGGTTTTATCTAAGTCATGCAAGTCTATAAATAAGCCTGAAAGGCACTCAACTCCATTTTTATAGGCAAGAGAACCAAGGCTTGGAGATTAAGTCACTTGCCCACCGTCACTGAGTTCTTTTGAATCCTAATCCATTGATCCTTGTATTATTTTGAAAATGCCCAGGACCCTCTCAATTTAGTCTTTCCTAAAGCAGATACAATGCTGGCAGCTCCATCCCAGGGAGAAAAGGAAAGGGAGGTTTGACAGCTTTGCTGCTTCTTTGTCCCCAGATTGCCCCTCATTGCCATTCACTGCTGACTCCCTACAGAGTTGTTATAAGCTAACAATGGGGCTTTAACTCAGGCTTTGGAGTCACATGGAGCTGGGTTTCAGTGCCATATATGCCACTTTTTTCCAGTGTCACCTTGAGAAAATTAATGAATTTTTCTTGACCTCAACTTCCTCATCTATATAATAGAGATAATAACTCCCCCCACACACACACACCAGGGTTGCTATGAGAATTAAATACAATGATGTAGGTGGAGTGCCTAATATGCCTGGATGCTTAGTGAATGTGGGTCTGCTTCCTCTTATCAAGCCCCAGAGACCATCTGGTTCCTCCCAACCACCCCATTCCCATCATTTTACAGATGATAGTTTGGGTGATTTTGATATTGCCTTGTATTATATTTTGGACACATGGGCAGCTATATTTAATTATGTATTCTTATTAGTTCTGATGGTCTCTGTTTTAAATTTGGCAGGGTGCAGTACATATTATGTGTAGATTAAGAGATGCTGTGACTCCCAGGCTGAAGCCTTGGTGTGCTCCTTGGTAACTGAGAGTTACAAAGGACAAGCCTGCCCACACGTGTTCATTTGAATATAGAATACACCTTCCCACATCAGGCTTTAAGAAAAGTTGTCCCAATTTAGTTTCAATTCTCAGCTTCTGAAGGAGTGATTTCCAACACTGCTTAGTGACAATATGACTATAGGGGATTAGGAAATGTTAAATTGGTTTTATACACATACCACTTGAAGCAAACAGTAAAGATAAGTTTTACAAAGGCTTAAAAAAAACTACAGTAGCAGTTCGAGGCATTTGATTTGTAAGTAGTGTTTGTTTTACATTTCAGGCCATGAAGATGCTCTGGATGACTTTGGAATATATGAATTTGTTGCTTTTCCAGATGCTTCTGGTGTTCCCAGGGTTGGTTTCCCTAGTGGCTGATTAACCAGAGGTGTAAGCAGCATTCAGTTAAGCACTCAGGCAGTGTGGTCAAATGGCTGTGCTACCCTCAGCAGAGTTTACTCGCTTTGTAGTGAATGATGTTGCCAGATCTGAGGAGCTAAAGCATCTTTCTTGGCCTTTATAAGTAAGGCTAACACGAATTAGGAAGTTACACTAATTCGTAAACATTCTTTACCTGGTAAGCTCAGCAAAGAGAGAACTAACTAGGTTGAAGTTCAAGAGAACTTAACAAATAGGGGATCAGGGACCCTGATTTAAATCATTCTGCATCACCTTGATGGCTAGAGCCTGTCACTTCACTGAACTCTCTCTCTCTCTCTCTCTCTGTTCCTCACTTTCCCTTCCCTTCCCCTCATAGCTTGCAAAGACAATTGATCATACCCTCACTCATACCCTTATGCTCTTCAGAAGAAAGGTACCGTATAAACCCAAAGTATGCAAGTACACATCTTTATTTTTTATCCTAAAGGTGCCTGAGATGTGAGATGGGGAGCCTTTACACCGTTGAAACATTTTTTCAGTTTGCAAAGACAAGGTCTTTTAAAACAATATGTTTTGTTTAACAGACTTAAAGAATGTTCTCTGAGCTAATAAGCTCGTTAGCATTTTTATAGATTTCTGTAGGGCCAGTCTTACCTCTGCTTTCTTGTTCCCCTATGATAGTTTACTTAGGGAAGGGGCCATAAACAAACTACTTGCTTCAAGGCATTTTCATTTCCTTTTTTTTTTTAAAGAACTATTTGTCATTAGGGATTGGTTACCTCACCTGTCTGTTCAGTGAATTCTATCAATGCATAAGGTTCATACAGTAATTTTCCTAGCCACAGACTTTACTTCACAAATGCTATGTGAGTAATAGAGGGAGACTGATTTGTATTTCATCGTCCTAAGGGCACGTTGGTAGCACCATGATCACAGATGAAGGGCAGAACTGCATTGCAAAGCTTCGCGCTACCCTATTCAGTCTCAGACAGCACTGGCTCACCTTTCACTTCTACAATGAAAAGGACAAAAATAAATATTTGTAGATCAATTATTTCAAACAGCTTCTCACCACAGCAGAAAGCCCCTTGTCAGGTGTGGCTTTTAAATAGGAGAGCAGGAAACTGAAGAGCTGGTAAGACTTAGAATTGAATTTTTGAAGCTGGGGAGTTTCTTTATTTATAATGATGCAGAATTTATTCCTAGGAATTCATGAGAAAGGAGTGAGATCTATGTAAGAAACTTTAAATTTAACCTTGTGATTAATTAGTATTCAGTTTGAAGATGTTATTGGGA
Source organism: Neomonachus schauinslandi (assembly GCF_002201575.2). Classification (NCBI taxonomy): domain Eukaryota; kingdom Metazoa; phylum Chordata; class Mammalia; order Carnivora; family Phocidae; genus Neomonachus; species Neomonachus schauinslandi. The sequence goes on along the minus strand of NC_058414.1, from coordinate 35,889,276 downwards.
AGAGCTGTATGCTCAAAATGCTATAATCCTCAAGAACTTGGGGCAGAGAAATGAGCACTTTGATTACATATCAGAAGCCGCCCTTATTTCTGTTATAAGTAGAATAACTTAATTTGGAGCTCTGCCCATCTTCAAAGCTGAAAATTCCTGAGGAGTCAGCTAAGGTTCTTCATTGGTGGTGCAAGGTGCTTTGGGAAGAAGTGAGAAATCAACACCAACAATGGAAGGAAAAGGATGAGGAATAAGACATGTGTAGGACAACCGGTGTTAGAAGAAGCCAGCATGGCAGTTATGTGTGAAGATCAACAACCAAATGCAATGGCTTTGAGAAGAAAAGGAAAAATAATAATAAGGCCAAGATGTCAAAGTTGAAGTTAAGAAGGGAAATAACTTACTTTTTGAGTTTTTAAAAATAAGAATCATCTCTCAGCTTGTGGTACATGGACATGTGGAATCTTCCTCCTCTCTCTACTTGCTGTAGATTTTACTGTCCATTTAGCACCTCTTTGGGGAATTGGACAGAAAGCTATGGCATGAAATGAACAAATTTATTACTTGTTACCAGCTGATATGAGCTTAGGTGAATAAGTCATTACCTATAGATTGCTTTTATCATAGCCCCCAAACACCCCCATACCAAAAAAACTCAAGAGTTGATCTCAAGTACACTTGACCCTGGAACAACATGGGGGTTAGGGGTGCCAAGGCTACCCAATCAAAAATCTGCCTATAACTTTTGACTCCCCCAAAACTTAACTACTAGTAGCCTACTTTGACCAAAAGTCTTACCAATAATATCAACAGTCAGTTAATGCATATTTGTATTATATATTATATTCTTACAATAAAGTAAGCTAGAGGGCGCCTGGGTGGCTCAGTTGGTTAAGCGACTGCCTTCGGCTCAGGTCATGATCCTGGAGTCCCGGGATCGAGTCCCGCATCGGGCTCCCTGCTCAGCAGGGAGCCTGCTTCTGCCTCTGACCCTCCCCCCTCTCATGTGCTCTCTCTCTCTCATTCTCTCTGTCTCAAATAAATAAATAAAATCTTTAAAAATAAATAAATAAATAAATAAATAAATAAATAAATAAAGTAAGCTAGAGAAAAAATGCTAAGAAAAGCATAAGGAAGAGAAAATACATTTACAGTATGTCCTGTATTTACTGAAAAATATCCATGTATAAGTGGACCTGCGCAGTTCAAACCCAGTTTGTTCAAGGGCCAACTGTACAAATGGTAAAGAAAATCTCCTTGGCACAAAAATGATAGGATGAATCACATATCCTAGGGCTGCACGTGAGAACTTAGGCAAGTGGAATGGGAACTGTTTCCAAAGAAAACACAGAGCTAAGATATTCCAATGCAACATAGCAGATTAAATTGGATTGAGATAACAAACTCTTCAGATGATTTATCAAGGGCAAAGAGTCCTCTAGGTGATACTCTATAAGTACAAGACTGAAAGTGATCCATTGGAAGTGTGATGAAAATTGGAAGAGCTTGGGATGAGGAGGGGAACCAGACTTTAGCAAACTAATTGGAAGGCAGTGTTTACAAGAAGAAGAAAATTATCAGATACAAGGAAGGGGAGTTAATAGAACATGAATGCCGGTTTCAGCAAAATACATGTTGGTTTTTACCAGGCAGAAATATACTGCAGTGCTTCCCACATTCTTCCAAGCCTTTAGTTAGAGCCCATCCATGACTGCATTCAAACCAAAACATCTCCCTTTGTGTGTTCTGTATTTCTTGGTACTGTCTGTATTAACTTGCAGTGTGATGAGGGCTTTTGTCTACACATTATTCTTTCTTTTCAACCATCCTTGCACATGTAACTGGCAAACAGTGTCAAAAAGCTAACTGAGATGTAATATAAAAGATAATCGTATATGCTCTCTGATTCTAAGCTGTCCTGATATCTTCTCTTTTGCTATTTTATTCTTTCTATTATATTTCCTTTACAGTACTGCCAGCTTTTTTCCTAAATGAAGAAAAAAAGTGATAGCATTGTTAAGCTATTCCTCTTCTGACTTCATAGCTATGCTGCTGCATAAACTACCATAGGGTAAGTGCAGGAAACTATAGCAAGGAGAAGATGGACATTGTAGGGAAGATAAACAGATCTAATCCTCTAATCATCACCACTTCCAGTTGTTTTCAACTATGCAGCAGAGTAGACATACTATTTACTAGTCTGCTAATTTTTTTTTTAATGTGCCACATTTTCTAGATGCCAAGTAGGTCTGCTCCAACCTCTGATGGCATATCAGGACAAGATTTGCACAGTACAATTTACGAAGTCATTCAGCACATACCTGCCCAACAGCAAGACTGTCCAGAGTAAGTATGAACTTGCATTTGGTGATGCTACTTTGGAAGGGCTGAGTATTCAGCCCCTGCTTTGCCCAGAATTTACTGAAAGGCTCAGAAGAAAAATATTAAAACAGGAAATTATAGCTTCTGTACATTTGAACACACTTGCCCACTGGAAAATAATTTTAGGGAAAAAAATAGACAAACACACAAGTATCTTCTAGGGTTGTGCACTTGGGCCAGTGGACTAGATGCAGAGCTCTGGAATCCAGCATTTCCCTCCAATGAGTCTGGGTATGAAAGAGATTTTCAGGCCAGTTCTCAAGCCTGATAATCTTGGTTATCTTGACAATTTTCCAATGACTGTGGTGATTTTAGAGCCAATGATCTGTCACTATGAATAGGACCAGGAAAAAAAACCCTACAAAATATGCACAGCACTGTCACCATCAAATGTCCAACCTCTTACAGATTCAAAGCAGTCTACTCTCAAGTGAACAGAATCACAGCATGGACTGGCCTCACATCCAGAGACGGTAAAATCTGAGCTGAGGCCAAAGCCAGGAAACTACTTATCCAGTTAACCTCAGGGCTGACACTAAGGAGTTGCCCTCCCTTCCCCGGCCACCACGGAGAAACTAAGCCTACAGCCTTTTGAAATAATGAAATGAACTTCCCCTTTTTGTGTTATAGCTGCCTGCAGGCATAACTGCCACAAATCATCTTCCATCATTTCTTTATTTGTCATTTATTGACTTTGAAAAGAACATCAATAACCACACACAGGAACTTCCCCTCTGGCAAAAGAAACAGTTCTAGAGAAGTAATTCATGCACACCTCTGGATTAATACCAAAAACAACAGCTAGCAGTGGATGAATGCATGGGAAATCATCTTAGGGGGAGGAGACCCAGTCCTGGGTGGGGGACTCTGCAGTCATTTAAGGGCTAAGTGGCAGGACACCTCAGGGGACCCCATCAGTGCATTGCTTCTTGACCCAGGGAGCCTGGAGAAAAGGGAGTCAGGTAAATTAGGAGCAGATCCTGACAGAGTAGGAACTTCTGGCTTGAAATGAAAATGTTTTAAAGAATTATATTATTGGGGCACCTGGGTGGTTCAGTCTGTTTAGGGTCCTACTCTTGATTTCGTCTCAGGTCATGATCTCAGGGTCCTACGATGGAGCCCCAGGTAGGGCTCCCTGCTCAGCGCCTCCGAGAATGCTTTCCTTCTCCTTCCCGCTTTGCCCCTCTCCCCCTTGCACACTCTCTCTCAAATAAATAAATAAAATCTTAAAAGAATTATTTAAATGCTGTATTTAAAAAATCAGAACACAAGAGTGAAATATTATTCCATGACAGTTAAAAAAAAAAAAAAAACACCTCTCTAAAATGATACCTGACTCTCTTTACTTCTGGACTAGAAAATTACAGGATTTTTGTTGTTATTGTTGTCATTAAATGTAAGGAATAGAAAGAATTTTGAGAGTATGTCTGCTTCCCAATTTTAAGATTATATCCAATTAGGAATTTTAACCTATTTAAGTTCATGTGTTTTTCTATTTGTCATTTATTCTGCATTATCTTTTTTTTAATTTAGAATGCAAACAAACCAAATGAAAACTTGAGGTTTATCTTTTAAAGCTCCCAATGATAAAATAAATGTTGATTTATTTATAAAGCAGTAGAATATGGCAGCTATAATTTCAGAACACAAAATAAAGTGATCAGGTTGGTTTTGCATGTTAAAGAAAAAACATGATTCTCTAAGTTAAAAAAGAAAATCACCCTCTGAAACTAGACTGCTTTCAGATATGAGCAGTATCTTTAGAGTTTCTTGGGAATATAAAAGTTTATTTTAGAAATAAACTCAGAAGGTTGAAAATAAAGCAGAAATGTTCTTTTTCAAGCACATAATGGACTATTCAAACTGCTATTGAGGATATGCTCCCTTGAGGGGCAGCAACCTGAGAACCCCAGTTCACACCACCAGTCCTCTGTCTCCATTGCCTCAGCTCACCTCCTTCCCTGTCCTCCTCCTCTTTCTTTGCTTCCCTTCCTGTGTCTTTGTCTTCCAGGGACTCTCTCTTCCTTTACTTCCATCCTTCAATATCTGCCCTCTCTGAATATTCCCTTCTTTTATCTTCTCTCTCTGGAAGACTGTCTCCCTTCTCTCTAAAATCTCTTAAAATTTTCCTTTTTACACTTATTTTATTTACAGTCAATTTACAAACATTTCCAGAACATTATCTTCTAGGGATAGAGATTAAGTAAGGCTAAGTCTTTTAAGGATTCCATAATTTAGTAGGCTCTTGTTTGCTTATTGTAACTAAAAACTAGTGGTCCTTAGTAGAATAAATATTCCTCAATAATTAAATATCCCCTAAACATGCAGAGGGCATTTTTCCCTCCTGATTGCCTATGGCTTTATTCTTCAAGTTCAATTAAACTCAAAGATCCATTTTATGAGTAATGCAATATTACAGGTGGCTGGTGAATCTCTCTCCTTCCCGCTTCCCAAAGTGAATGTGCAAGCTCTGGGTAAAGAATAATAACTTTCTGCTTTCTTGTACCTCTGTTTGACAGTTGCTTCTGAGATAGGAAAGACAGCCAAAAAATTCTTTTCTTTGGCTCTTAGACTATTCTAACAGTGTTGTTTTCATTACTGTATGTGTCTGTTACCTAATTGGACTGGTGTTTAACAAATTGGTAAGTTGACCTGTTTTCATATTTTAGTACTCAGCCCAGTTATTTGGTTATTGAACTTATGGCTACATTTATTTAAATGCTATCTGTTGACCTCATTAAAGCTCCTGGCACAGTTTGTTTTGAACCCGTGACTGGCTGTTAGTATCTTAAAATCGGGACATTTGAGTAAGTAAACCTTTACTTTCAAAAGGAAATTATCTACAGAATTTAGTGATTGCTTATTTACACTTATTGGTTTATAAATGTAATTTTCTTGATCTAATTCAAAACACTCCTATTATTTGCAGCTATTGAAAGAAAGAAAAAAATTAAGGTTCTTCTACCTGTGGAACTGGAAATCTGTAGAATATTTTACATATCTTATAACATCTTTTTGCCAGGTGAGCATTCATGGGTAAAGCAGTGCATTGGAGTGAAATAATGAAGGAACATTTTGAGGAAAAACAGTGGAAATGTATATTCATCTGGAATCAGTGAAGAAATCAAGCCCAATACCTCTTGCTCATTACTCCTTTTAAATGCAGAATAGAGTCATTTATAAAAATTGTACTGAAGGTTTTCCAGCATACACACAATGCATTGTGTTGTAGAGGAACATGGTGGGGAAGTAGTCCTCAGGGGACAATCTTTATCATAGTGACTGAGAGGGGGAAAAAAAAGACGGGACTTTCCAGTTACTCTTTTCATATCAAATTTCTCTAAGAAGCTCAATTAGTTCTAATCTACACTTTCACTTTCATCAACATTGACTATCCTATCCAATTTATGAATGTGGAAACTTTATATTTGTAAAATTTCTGGTAGGCTTTGTTTTATTAATTCTCATTACTGTTAAATTACTATATTAATTTTTAAAATTTTATTCCCAAACTTATTTCCTGCTATTTGTACCACCCAATAAGGATGGCTCTCACAACAGCAAGACTTGCCTTCTCCTAGGTCGTTAGTTACCAGTGGCTTTTTTGAAAAGACATAAAATACTGAAGGAAATGACACATTAAAGTCTTATTTTTATTTTTGTTCAAGGAAAGATGCATTGAAATAAATTATTCTGGTTTTGCTTTTATATGACCTTGACTCTTTGTCTTGTAGGGCAAAAATTTTACATAAAAGATTGTACAATTAGATTTTTTATCCTTATTTCCCAGTGTGCAATAAAGTGTAGATTATAGAGAACTACTAAAATAAGAATCTTCCTCTTTCATGGCTATTTTTTTTCAGGCTTGAAATTTTTACTTGATTGAATTGCTGATTCTGGGAAAGGCCTCCCTTCTTGTATATTGCTGTATTTAAAAAATCAGTAGACCAAGTGGCAGAATTAGAAAACACCATTTTACAACCTCCAGGGGAAATAACGGATTCAGATCACAATCGTCTTTAGCCAAGACTGCTAGATAAATGGTACCAGATAAAACTAGATGACCAAGGATCAGGTTGCAGAAACTCTGTGAAGGAAAGGTCTGAGACCTAGAGAGAAGTAGGTGTACGAAGTAGCACAGAGGCAACTGTGCAGGATGCAAGAGGCCCAGGGAGTGGGCACAGAAAGGTCATCTGAGTGTTGTAGGTCTTGAAGATGAAAGATGAATATTTATGTGTAATGACATTGGCTACAAACACTCTGACCTGACAATGCCACACTTTAAGATTTCATTCTGGCCAAATAAAGGTAGAAACAACCCAAATATTCAACAATAGGGGATTTTTAAGTGACATTAGATCCATACAATGGTTCACACTGCAACTATTAAAAAAGAAGGTATACACCTGTATTTACTGACTTTAAACTATGTCTCATGACCTATTATTTTATACACGAGAAAGAAATCACAAGAATAGCATTTCTTTTTCAAAGTGTTTCAAAGGAACCACTGCATTTACGCTGTACTTCCCGCCTTTTCATAGAAGCACATGGTGAAAGGAAAATTAAGACAAAGTCCCACAACCCTTTCTGGTCTTCTTTCTCTACCACCTCATGTATTTCTCTGCTGGAAAAGTCCACCAGTCCTACCACAAACATTTTCTTTTGCATTTGGTATAATATATGTTCATATATATGTGATATATATTATATGATTATATAATTAGATTATATAGAGAGATTTTATATATATGTATAATCAGAAAAGGAATTAATGCCCACTATAAATAAATATATAATATATATACATACATACTTGGAAATGCAGATGGCTAACCATAAGATAATTAAAATCACCTATAGAGAGTAGATCTTAAACAGTCTCACAACAGCAAAAAAGAAAATTGCAATCATGTGAGGTGATGATTGTGTTAACTAACCTTATTGTGGTCAATTATTTCACAGTATGTACATGTACCAAATCATCACACCTTAAACTTACACAATGTTATAGGTCAATTATATCGCAATAAGGCTAGAAAAATAATATAAAATCACTTGTATTCTCACCTCTCAGAAATAACCTGTTAACGTTTTCCTAAACTAGTTATGCATGTATTCTTTCATACACCTTCTAGTTCCAGAAAGGATTTATGGTAGCTCATATAAATGCATAATGTAACAAGATAAAATACACCCAAAAAATAAAGTTGATAAAGAAAACAGGGTGAAGGAACAATGAGAGTTTACAAAGGCAAATTGAAAGCAGAAATGAGGTCAATAACCAGTATGATGAATTCCCCTTCATCTCTGAGTATTATTTTATTACACCAAGATCACACAGCATATGCAGGTGGATGTCTAAGGAGGGACTTCTAAACTGAATGCAATTTGTAACTGTCAGAGCCAAAGAAAGGTTGCAATCCCCTCACAGGGCTGGAAAAGAGCAGGTCTGCTTTCCCAGCCAACACTCACCGAAGTTCCATCTGCCTCTCTCCTTCCTCAATCTTGAATTCCCTCCCTCCCCAAGGCTCTTGCTGGTCTTACTTGAAGAGCTGATTAACTACAGTGACCAACAGCTGTATCTCTGTGTTCCCCTTCCAAGACCCAACCCTGGAACACTTTCAATCACAGACCATCTTATACAGCCTTTTCTTGAATAGGTAATAATACATTCACGTGGCTCACAATCAAAATCTTATAAAAAGTATGTGCCAAGACAGCTGTTTGTATTCGTTTTTGGTTTTGGTTTTTGGTTTGGCTAATTTTGTGTCTCCCTCCAGAGTATCTTACCACAAACCAAAGGAAATACAAACACATATTTTTATTTTTTCAAACTCACTTTTCAGTCACTTGTAATTCCTCTCATTTTTGTATTGCTCTCTCACACACAAATATACAGACTCTCTTAGAGCATGGTTCCACTCAAAGCAACAAGGAATTGCTTAAGGGAGAAACATGAAAGGGTCTAGAATCCAATTAACTTTTGCCGTCAATGGTGTATAACACCGGGTAACTCACTGCTTTTTTAGTATATGGGGATGAAAATCTCATAAATTAATCAAGGTTTCCAAGGCAAGTGATGAACCAAACCCAGGTGTTTACCTAACAAATTAATCTTTTAAAACCAGCCTAAAGTTCTTTCCTTATTACTAAACGTAATCTTAGCTGAGCTCTTGTTAAAATTTTTAACTTTCTATTACTGCTTCTAACTTGGAATAGAATTGTATTCCTAGTGTTCATTAAAGAATATATCCTACTGATAGACTTTTAAACAAAAATAAATAAAATACTTGTGAATAAAAGTTTCCCTTGTTTTTGACATTTGTGCACTTCCATGTTAATAAGACAATTTCAGCTAAAACAAACTGCATACATACACTCAAAGATAGTCCATGTGATCACTCAGTTTTATGAGATCATAACACCTTATAAAGTTTTGTTAAAATAATAAAATTGAATGATAACACAGTGCATGGCATATGGGTAGTAGTTTATATATTATTAAAGATTTAATTTATTTTGGGGAAGTTTTTATTTTCTGTTTCTATATTGCTGTGTATCCCTGTGAATTCTTATGTTATTCTTATATATTCCTCTAAAGTTCATGTTCAAATATACATGAATGTCTATGTTTTAATTTCATGAGGTAGTAAGAAAGCAAAACTTTCTATCTCACAAGCAGATGTGGAAATCAGACAGAGCACTTGGATTTAACACTGTTACTCTCATCTCCGAGATAGTGTTTATTGGCATTACCATGTTAGCCTTGAGGTTTATAAACATTTTCATATTCATTACCAACTTTGATCTTCACAAGAACCTTGTGGGCTAGAAGAAGCATGCCCATTTTATAGATGAAGAGAGATTCAGGAAGTGAAAAGACTCTGAAAATCACCAAACCATCGAGTGGCAGAGCTGATCCCTAAACTGCACTTCTGGCTCCAAGTCCAGGGTCTTTTCCATTGTACCACGTGATTTCTCTGGACAGGGCACCATGGAGTGGAGTGCACACAAATTTTTCTTCTGTCATCCCTACTTTAGGAACTTCATTAGTTTCAAATACCACTGGTCCTCCAGCGAACAGGTTATTTCTTTTTTGTGTCTGAGAACTTTCTCACTTGAATATGCTCCCAAGAAAGATGACAGCTCAATTGCTTGCCATTCAATAGGGCATAAACTGGCAGATTGCTTCTTCCCTGCAGCAGAATTCCACTTTAGGTTAATGGCAGAAGGTTTCTGAAGCTTCAGAGCAGTCCCTTATATTCTACATAAAGAAGTTGTCCCAGGAGGTGGGGACTTCAGAGACCCCCATGATAGCATACTCTTCTGAGTGCCCCATATGGCATCCATCCCAGCATATGTACTTTAGAACACAGACAATAAATGTTTTTTTGAACTGTACTGAATTAGATTACCTGCCCTCTGTATATTTAATGAAGACTCCATTTAAAGGAGGCAAATAAATTACTGTGTTTCCAATAACCAAGTTCCTCTGAGACTGATTCTCAGGGGCACTTGATAACTTTGGGAACTATTTTTCCTGCAGTTCACTGAGACCCTATCAAACTGTTTAGTTCTTCAGAAAGAAAAGTTATCAGGGTCTGACTGTAACTACAAAATTTTATTCTTATTACTTATAAAATAACTAGTTTATGACCTACAGATCACTTGTCAGGACTAGTTTAGGATTCCAAATAGAAATGCCTGATAAACAGCTGTATATGCAACATGAGACTGAGGAGAGGCCTGGGTTTAAGAAATAAATTTGAATCATTTTTATATACTTACAATGCCTTTGGCAGCAAATAACAGAAAATTCTGACTAAAACTGACTTAAATAATTTATTATCCCAAATGACAGGAAGTTCAAATGCAAGGTAGACTCCAGGACTGGTTAATTTAATGACTGAACAGTATCATCAAGAACCCAAGTTCTCTTCCATTTCTCCGCTCTCATGGTTACAGATGGCTGCAGCAATTCCAGAAATTATATCTAGACACCACAAAATCCAGAACATGGAAAAAAACCACCTTTTCCTAGGTTGTTTTCTTATAAATAAGAAAACCTTTCCTGGCAGCCTCCACCAGAATTCCAGTAGTTTTTCCTTGGCTATACTACATGTCCTCTCCTAAAGGAATTACTGGCAAGAGGTATGAGATTAGATTGATACAATACTCGGAATTTAATCCTCTGGAGATGGAGATGAAGTCAACACTCTCAGAAGCACATGGCTGGGTGGAGGAAGAATGGACATCCAAATAAAATTGAAGTTTTTTATGGAAATGAGCAACAAGTGGAAATGGATGCAAGAGGATGAGATCGAGAGCAAAGAAGGAGGGAAACACCCTTGGAAAGACCAACTTCAGGAAATTAAAGAGAAGCCAAGGAAGGTTAAGAAGCAACAGAACTTTTTTTTTTTTTAACATATAATGTATTATTTGCAGGAGGGGAAGAATGAAGGGGGGGACTCGGAGCAGGAGACAAACCACGAGAGACTATGGACTCTGAGAAACAAACTGAGGGTTCTAGAGGGGAGGGGGGTGGGGGGATGGGTGAGCCTGGTGATGGGTATTAAAGAGGGCACGTTCTGCATGGAGCACTGGTTGTTATATGCAAACAATGAATCATGGAACACTACATCAAAAACTAATGATGTAATGTATGGTGATTAACATAACATAATAAAAAAAAAGAAGCAAGAGAACTTGGAAAGAAATTTTTTTAAAAAAATATTTTATTTATTTATTTGAGAGAGAGAGAGCACAAGCAGAGGGGGAAGGGGCAGAGGACGAGGGAGAAGCAGACTCCTAGCTGAGCAGGGAGCCCAACACGGACCTCTATCCCAGGACCCCGAGATCATGACTAAGCTGAAGGCAGACGTTTAACCAGCTAAGCCACCCAGGTGCCCCAGAAAGAAACATTAAGGATAATATGGGCACACTTTAAAAAGGCAGAGAGAGAAATTGAACACAAATTTTATCATTGTGTATCTATAAATATCTAAGAAAGAAGGTGGTCCTATATATTTGTGTCTCTAGTGAAGGAGGTTCCTGGATTTACAGTGACCACTACCTAAAACCACATTTTCTCAGTTTCTTTTATTGAAATTTTATTAGTCTAATTAACATATAACTTAATTTTTTTAAATTTAATTTTCTAACTTTATGATTTTTCATTTTAAGAAATTTACCAACCAGGAGTTCTGATTCTTAGTTTCAAGCCCTCAGTAGTAGAGACTAACCAGCCAAGTAGTCATAATTGGATGTTGATGGACAAAGATATTTGCTTGATTCTATATCCATCAAATAATCTCAAACCTTGATTTAGTTTCCCATCTCATGAAATTGTTCATCACCTCTCCAATGTTCCAACATACACACTTAAAATTGCATTGTTTTAAGATGTCTACTCTCAAAAATGTCCCAGTAAATGTCCCATGATAAAATATATCATGACTGTACATGGAAAACCTCCATGATCTCTCTCCTTGTCCTTCTGAAAATTCCTGTTTATTTTTCAAGATTCTCAGTGCCAATATTACCTCTGCTGTGCAGCTGTCCCAATAACACCCAAGACTCTTATGTAGGCCCATAGTGCTACCCACAGAACTCTGTTGGAGCCCTGGTCTTATGTCTGCTTACCCCTGCAAGACAATGGATGAAATAATTTTAAATAAATGAAATATTCTCCCTTTCCCACTCCCCTTGCTTGTGTTCCCTCTCTCGCTGTGTGTGTCTTTCTCTCAAATAAATAAATAAAATCTTTAAAAATAATAATAAATAAATAAGTGAGGGCACCTGGGTGGCTCAGATGGTTAAGCGTCTGCCTTCGGCTCAGGTCATGATCTCAGGGTCCTGGGACCGAGTCCCGCATCGGGCTTCCTGCTCCTTGGGAGCCTGCTTCTCCCTCTGCCTCTCTCTCTCTCTCTCTGTCTCTCATGAATAAATAAATAAAATCTTTAAAAAAAAAATAAAAAATAAAAATAAATAAATAAGTGAAATAATATTCAGTTACTAGGTTACAAACGTAGAAATGATATTAGCAAAATACTAGTGTATATGTCCAGGCAAAACCAAACACAGTTTTTTTGTGCCCAGCCACAGTTGTCTAATCTCTAATATGAGAGGGTATGTAGGACCAAACAAGCTCTTTAATTTCTTTAAATTCCGTAGCCTATGATTTTAACTTACTAAAAATATCTATTCTTTTTTTTTTTAAGATTTTATTTATTTATTTGACAGAGAGAGACACAGCGACAGAAGGAACAAGCAGGGGGAGTGGGAGAGGGAGAAGCAGGCTTTCCGCTGAGCAGGGAGCCCGATGTGGGGCTCGATCCCAGGAACATGGGATCATGACCTGAGCCCAAGGCAGATGCTTAACGACTGAGCCACCCAGGCGCCCCTGAAAATATCTATATCTTCTTAGCAGACAGATATTGTCAGATCCAAATCTTAACTAAACTGCTGCCTTTGTTTAAATAACTGAACCAGGAACTAGACTTAAAAGGTTTGTTTTCTCATTTGAGAACTCAGCATGTCACCTCACTTGTACCCTTATCATTTTTATGCCCATTACTTAGTGGAGGCACTGGTAAATAATTATACACACTATAGTGTTGCCAAAAACTGATTATGTCAGTAAAATGTTCAAACGTTTTCTAGAACATTTTTGGATTTTTTTCCTTTTTAAATTATTTATTTAAAGGAAGAGAACAAAAAACCAGCCTAAACACTTATCAACAGGTGACCAGGTAAATCCTGGTCAAATAGAGTTCAGGTACTCCGTGGCTATTAAAAAGCAAGAGATAAATCTATATGTAATACATGGGAGAAAGTCCTGTACATATTTTTAGCTGAAAAATAATATGTCACAGGTCAGTTTTATGCTATGATTCTTCATGTGAATAAAATATTTTATTCTTTATGTGAAGAGAATATTCAGTAGGAAACATACTAAACTATGAATGGTTAGCAACCATTGGAAAGAAGAAAGGAGTAGTGAGTGAAGAGGCTTACATATTTTTCTTTTTTACTTTACATAAATTTGTACTGCTTGATATATATGTTTACAATAATAAAAGACAAAAACATTTATATAAGGAGAATCTAACACTCTAAATCATTTATTTGACTGGAATTCCATTTGTTTAACATTGTTATGTCCTTTTCATTTACTTTCTTTTCTTTTTCTCCATTTTTCTTGTCCCTTTCCTCCTGGTTTTCCTTTTTTTTTTTTTTCTGATTCATTTCTTCTTGTTTTAATTCCTGCCTTTAATTCCTTTCTCCCTGCCCCCAAACTGGATCCCAGAAAGGTAGAAATTAGAGACTGTGAATAGGGGACATTTCTGTCAGCTGGTGCCTCTGGGCATGGAGGGCTCCCCGAATGGAGGATTCTGAACTATGTGGTTCTGGCCACCTGAGAGGAACTGTGCCCAAGAGGGAAGGACATCAAGATTCAGAGCACAGCAATAAGATATTTAAAACAAAATTTTATTGCTGAAACCCAGAATTTTCTTTCTTCATCAGAATGTATAGACATTTGGCTTTAACGGCCTGGTCATTTCTCCTACTGGACTATAGAAGAAGGAAGAAGGGTGAAACTTGGAGTAAAGAAGCCTCTGTCATCAAGAGAGAATGGGCTATTGGTTACCAAGGCAACTGCAAGGTTAGTCAGAGGCTTAGTGAAAGATACAAAATAACTGGGGTCTTGCTTCTTATGGCTGAAAGTTTATGTCATTGAAGTGAATTGAGCTAAATTGAATTGAAACACTGAATTGGATCCACAAGACTAACCTGAGGAAGAGGCCTTTCATAGATTCACTTAATCAATTTATTGTTAAATAAATGCCAACCTCTTCTGGGTACTTAAAATATATTCTCCCCAAAAATTCAAATCAAAACCACAATGAGTTATCACCTTACACCTGTCAGAATGGCTAGTATCAGAAAGACAAGAAATAACAAGTGTTGGAGAAGATGTGAAGCAAAAGGAACCCTCATGCCCTATTGGTAAGAATGTAAATTGGTGCAGCCACTGTGGAAATCAGTAGGCGATTCCTCAAAAATTAAAAATAGAAATGCCATACTATCCAGTAATTCCACTACTGGGTATTTACCCAAAGAAAATGAAAACACTAATTCAAAAAGATATATGCACCCCTATGTTTATTGCAGCATTATTTATAATAGCAAAGATATGGAAACAACCCATAGATGAATAGGTAAAATGTCCATCCATGGATGAATGGATAAAGAAGACATGGGGCATGTGTGTGTCTGTGTGTGTATATTACTCAGTCAAAAAAGAATGAGATCTTGCCATTTGTAACAAAATGGATGGACCTACAGGGTATTAGGCTAAGTGAAATAACTCAAACAAAGACAAATACGATATGATTTCACTTGTATGTGGAATCTAAAAACCAAAACGAATGAACAAAGTGGAAATTTTTGGGGAAGAGAATGGGCAAAAAGAAGTGAAAGGGAGTAGGAGGTACAGGCTTCCAGTTATGGAATGAGTAAGTCACGAGAATGAAAGGCACAGTATAAGGAACATAGTCAGTGATACTGCAATAGCGTTGCATGGTGACAGATGGTAGCTACACTTGCAGTGAGCATAGCATAACCTACAGAGTTGTTAAATCACTATGTTGTATACCTGAAAGAAACTAATATAAGATTGTGTGTCAACTATACTTCAATTTTAAAAAGGCAAATACATATATATGTATATATATAAATGTATATATATTTTTTCTCCCTTAATCATCAGAATAACGTTGTAACTTAATCATCAGAATTTCTCCCTTAATCATCAGAATAACTTTATGAACTTTTCTCCCTTAATCATATCATCCCTTAATCATCAGAATAACTCCCTTAATCATCAGAATAACATTATCCCTACTTTATAGATGAACAAGCAGAGTTTCAGGGAAGTTAGGTCACCCATCCAATAGCATTAACTGGTGAGTAAATGTCTGTGTCTCTCTCAGCTCCCTCTCAGCCAATCCAGCAAAGACTGCTTTGTGAAATTGTATGAGAGGTTTCATGAAGCCATGTGTTTATTTACAATGTCCCCAGCTAAAGCCTCTAAACTCTCTGGAATTAAACAGTTGTGGAACTGTTTAATTTGTTCAGTGCTCAGGTGGTTTTCACTTTTCAGAAGGAAACTAGAAAAAGTGGAAATTTTTAAAGCAGAATCAACAAACTAATCAAAAGGAGTATATCTCTCTTGCTATGTGTATAATACATACACATATATACATATAAATATATTTATTTCCATATATAATCATCTATATGCATATTTATATGTATTCAGGCAATGTTTCCATTGCAGTTAAGCAGACCTGTAAACTACTTTGCCTGCAGAGAGAAAAATATAAGTCAGTGTTCTTGAAAGTTCTAGAATTGGGTACCCAGAATTTTAACTTATATTTCTGATACCAAGCTTCTTCCAGAATGTTGTCAGTAAGCCCTTTATTTATATAGAAACAAGAAGGCCCAGCTGAAATGTCCACAATAGCCAAACTGTGGAAAGAGCCAAGATGTCCATCAACAGATGAATGGATAAAGAAGATCTGGTATATATATACAATGGAATATTATGCAGCCATCAAAAGGAACGAGATCTTGCCATTTGCAACGACGTGGATGGAACTGGAGGGTATTATGTTGAGTGAAATAAGTCAATCAGAGAAAGACAAGTATCATATGATCTCACTGATATGAGGAATTCTTAATCTCAGGAAACAAACTGAGGGTTGCTGGAGTGGGGGGTGGGGTGGGAAGGATGGGGTGACTGGGTGATAGACACTGGGGAGGGTATGTGCTCTGGTAAGCGCTGTGAATTTTGCAAGACTGTTGAATCTCAGATCTGTACCTCTGAAACAAATAACGCAATATATGTTAAGAAAAAAAAAAAAA